>NC_079451.1:33115564-33315564 GCF_903798145.1 Danio aesculapii
TTATCAAAATAGTTTATCATTGTCAGATGTGCAGATAAGTAGTGCCATAAGAAAGAGTTCATTCAGAAAATGTGAAATACTTGATTTGTTTTGACCTGAATCTCGGAGAGGCGAGTTATAATAAAGTTGACCCTGTCCTTGTTTTCTATTGTCCTCTAGCGCAGTGGTTCTCAAACTTTTAAACCCGCGACCCCCATTGTAAGATCGTCAAGAACTCGCGACCCCCCACTACCAAAGCATATACAAACAATAAAAATAGCTTTTTTTTAAGCTGTTCACAATATTTTAACTATATTTACTATAGATTACAGGGCTCGAAATTAACATTTTTGCTTGGTAACACTGGTGCTTCTAACTTTAAAAATGTAGACGCACCAGCCAAAATTTAGTGGCTCCCTCCAATTATCGCTATGTTACTACAAGTTTTATAAACAGATTTATTGCATTTGAAAATCAACACTAATCAAAACTAACAAGCAAAAAAATAAATATGCATGCGTGAAGAAAATATGTCTCAATGAAATTCCGTTATCACAAGAAAAGATATAACATAATTGAGTGGCCAAAAGATACACGGACGGATATCCCAAAAGATATCCCACAGACTTTACAGTGAATGCTAGTTATTATCATAGCAGACTTGAAGCCAATGGAGGTCTTTTATCCACTCTTCAATAAGTATAGCTGGTGGATTAACATTCAGCACATGAGCACTAATCAGATGTGCCAATATTTGTAGCTTTAGGTGTTTCTAAGACAAAATCTGTCAGTGTTGTTTTCATTCTCTCATCTTCAGCGCTTTACATTTTCGCGGTTGTAGCTCCAGTCATCTGAAGACAGGAGGCGTTGACTGAGTGATTGACAGCTGATTTTAACCAATCATTCGTGTTCAATTCTTAGAGCAGTGGGCCAATAAGAAGAGCGCGAAGGCGGGGCAAGCGTTGAAGGCTTTGTTTACTGCAGCAAGTTGACATGACAACAGTTTTAAACTGTTCCTGAGCGCTGCGTTCCAAGTACAAAGATGCATTCTGCCCGAATGTGTCCTAAATACTTTATGAATCAGTAATATCTTTTTAAAAATCTGAAAATATTAGCTTTCACTTGTAATACTGAAAAATATTTATTATAATCACTGAAAATTACACAATTTTTAAATAACTCTCGCGACCCCTTGAAATTATTCTGCGACCCCCGCAGGGGTCGCGACCCCCAGTTTGGGAACCACTGCTCTAGCGGGTCAGTGGGCCACATAATCTCTGGCTTTGATTTGGGCTTTGAGCTCAACATAGCAGGACCAGTCTGGAGTTTAGCGGCTGGAGACCTGCTCGCTCTCGCTCTGCCTTTGTGTAGACTTAAGCCCATAGGACAGAGCAGGTGTAATCCTGTGTTCTTAAGAGCAGCACACGGCCGTTCTCCTAATGAGACTGACCGAACACTCACCCTGAGCAGAAAAACACACTGAGATCAAGCATTCACATGCCAGACCTGGGGAACCTGCTTTTAACACTCCGTCTGGTGACTATAGAGTTTTTGTATGCTTTTTTTGCTCATGATGGGTTTTTTTAATGACCATTGCTTTAGAAGCACTGCTTGTGTTTTTGAACATTTGAATCTCAATGAACCTCTTCATCCAACTAAAATTTCAACCTTATCCCATTTAAATCTATTTTCTTTGTTGTTTGCTCAAAAAATAAAATTAGTTGAGTCAAACATAACTTTTACATTCTGCAAAAAGTATTATTTTTGATTTTACTCCATTTAGAAATTGCAATTTAAACTCCTGTTAATTTTCTATTGTTGGAATAAAAAAAAAAAAATAAATAAAAAAAATCAAGCCAAACTTTTAATGATGCTTTGACAATGTGAAATTTAAAGTCATAAACATAGCATGACATCAACTAAATAAACTAAGATACATATTTTCTCCTTGTTGGTTTACAGTTATTTTTATTATATGGTCTAAAACAGCTGAAACAATTTTATTTCTTATTTTATTTCAAACATTAAGTCATATTTTAAACTTTTGAGGAAGACTTTTTTAATTCAAACTCAGTGTCTGTGATTTCAGTATTAAGTTCCCAGTTCCTGTGATTTAAGGGATTTAACAAACTAAATTAACATTTGAATTGCTATTTTAAAAGGGGGAAATTCAAAGAGATTATTTAACTACAAGCGGTGTAATTTTTAACTAAAGTTTCAAAGCAAGCTTTATATGATGCATTGATCATATATATTTTAATGTAATTAGGAGTGTTGGGAAAATTACTTTTGAAAGTAATGCATTACAATATTGAGTTACTCCCCCAAAAAGTAACTAGTTGCATTACTTAGTTACTTTTTATAGTAAATAATGCGTTATGTTATTTTTGAGTTACTTTTGGACACTTTTTATTATCTGCCTCAGGCTTGATCTCTTTCAGAGCTTGTTTTTTTTCTTTTTTTAAATAGAGGAGCTCTGCAACTAACAACGCACTGCATAACCTACACCTTCATTTACCTTTTAAAACACATATTTAGGATTATGTTATCTGAGAACTTCCTCAACCCAGAGCTATACATTCCATATATAAAGATTATTGAAAGTTTAAAGCAATATGTTTGCTACTTTTGTACTATTTGTCTTAAATAAAATCACTGTCCATTGAGACTATAATCCCCTTTTCCTTTTCTTGGATGACACATTCTCTCATTGACTGCGGGATTTATTGTGACTAATTTTAATTCAGCAATTTATTTTTTAAAAGCTGATTAATTAAACTAAAAAGTAACCCACGTTACATTTTCAAGAAAGGAACTCAAATATTATCACTTATTTCTAAATAATGCGTTACTTTACTCGTTACTTAAAAATGTTATATTATTACGTAATTCACGTTACTTGTAATGCGTTACCCCCAGCACTGGTATTAAAGATTTAAAGAAAGTTTGTTCATACAATATAAAAATCAGAGAAATGTCTATTGTTGTTTATGGACTAAAATAGTTGAAACTAAAAATAAACAAAAAGTCTTATTTTAGACCTTTTAAAATACCAATTCAGGTCCTCAATTTGAATTATTTTAGTAAATAAAATTAAAATGTGAACACATGAAATTTAAAAGAACGGATGTTTATAGAAATTACACTAGAAGGGTCATTTTTTACCTAGAAAGCAAAGATTATTTATAATATCATCTGAAACAACAGTTGAAAAAATGAAGATTCTGTCATCATTTAACCCCCCCCCCCCAACTCCACTTATTCCAAACCTAGATATTATTATTTTTGTAAATGTTTTTTTATTTTTGAATATGCGAGTAGTACACAAATTGGGATCTCATACAAAGAAAACAAAACAACAACAAAAACATGAAAAAAACAATGTGTGTGTGTGTGTGTGTGTGTGCGTGTGTGTGTGTGTGTGTGTGTGTGTGTGTGTGTGTGTGTGTGTGTGTGTGTGTGTGTGTGTGTGTGTGTGTGTGTGCGTAAAGGTAACTAGACGGATGGTCAGACTACATACATAATGAAAAAAAATAATAAATATATATAGCAGTAGTAGTAGTAGTAGTAGTATAGCAGTAGTAGTCGTCGAAGAGGCTGTCCTACAACGACTACTACAGCTACAATGTGTACTACTACTAATACTACTACAACAATGACTACTATTGATACTACTACAACGTCTACCACAATTGATACTAGTACAACAACATTTTCCACTACTACTAGTGACACTACTACAACAACGACTGCTACTACAACATCTACATTGACAGCATCTGCTACTTTTGAAACTACTACCCTTAACGACAACTACTGTTACTACAACATCTACAACGACAGCATCTGCTACTTTTGAAACTACTACCCTTAACGACAACTACTGTTACTACAACATCTACATTGACAGCATCTGCTACTTTTGAAACTACTACCCTTAACGACAACTACTGTTACTACAACATCTACAT
This sequence comes from Danio aesculapii, assembly GCF_903798145.1. Lineage (NCBI taxonomy): Eukaryota > Metazoa > Chordata > Actinopteri > Cypriniformes > Danionidae > Danio > Danio aesculapii. The sequence continues at coordinate 33,119,515 of NC_079451.1, forward strand.
CGACAGCATCTGCTACTTTTGAAACTACTACCCTTAACGACAACTACTGTTACTACAACATCTAAATCGACAGCATCTGCTACTTTTGAAACTACTACCCTTAACGAAAACTACTGCTACTACAACATCTACTAAAAGAAGATATATTTAAAGAATGTTTGGGAGAAAAAAAAAACATCTATTGACTTCAATTGTTCCTACTATGGAAGTCAATTTCTGCTGGTTTCCAACATTCTTCAGAAGATCTTCTTTTGCATTCAACAGAGGAAATACAGTCTTAAAAGTTTAGAAGCACTTAATGAGGAAATGTACATGTTTGGTTGAACAATCCATCAACAATAATGATGTTTTGTTTGTATTGAATTTTAGCAAATTAAATATTGCATGCAAAATAATCCTCACATCACTGTTTGTTGGCTTTCAGCTTTAATGGTTTGGATAACATAAATAAATCTTCCCCAATAAGACGTGAAGTCAATTGAAGTTAATTTTGTTTCATTTTAAAATGGATTTTCAAATGGTCTGTGGGGTTCACAATAATTCTAGACCCCACAGACCTCCACCATTCAGACAAAAACAGTTGATTAAGTAAAAAGTTGAATTTTAAACTTTTTTTCTCATTAGCACATGGAGATAAACTCAGAATGAGTTTTAAATTATATTTCAGTTCCTTATATTTTCAATTCAGAAATGTGAATGTGAGAAAGTAAAGCATATTATTAAGTTTCAGCTGTTTTGGACACTACTGGCTTTCACTTTATTGGCTAAAACATTCTTCAAAAAGTCTGTTCCAAGGTAAAAAAAGAAAAAAAGAAAAAAAAGCCTTATACATTTGGACTAACACAAGAGAGAGTAAATGACATCTGAATTTTCATTTTTGGGTGAACTGTCCCTTTAAACGATCTCAAGATCTTGAGTCAACTGTAATCTTTCCGCATCTCTTTCTCATTCCATTTTGAGAACTGGATGAACCTCAAATGTGTTTTAATTAGACCTTCAGATGGAGAGACTGAGAGACAGACAGAGACAGAGGCAACAAGACGGCTTTAATCAACAGGCCTTCAGGCAGTGCGTGTCTGTTTCACCCAAGTGGAGGAAAAATCCCCTCTAATCTCACTCCCATCATTCCCTTTTTCTCTCAGCACCTCATTTCTGTCTTTCTCCTAGTCACTCTTTCGTTTACCACCAGGCTGCGAATCGCTTTCAATGTGACACAACATTTTACTGAATGAATGTGTTTCACAGCACGCAGTGGTGTCATGCAGATATCATGCACGTGGCCCATCATGTTTCATAAATACACGATTACTTTTTATATTACATTTCTGTTAAAAAGACAGCTCACCCAAAAATGAAAATATAAGCCATTAGATTTTTTTTTTTCTGAGCAGAACTTGAAAGATGATTTTTTTTGCTGCAACTTGGGATTCATAAATGACTACTGGCATTTTAAGAGTCCAAAAAAGTATGAATTTATAATAATAATAATAAAAATTACTTGCCAAACAAGATTAATGGGAAAAAAATATGCTGTATGAATTTTTTAACATGACCATGAGCAACATAGGCTGTCACACAATATCACACAAAGGCTGATTATGTCACAAAGAGCATGAGTGCAAATGTAAAGTTGATTGTATACAAGTTCAACAAATGAGAAGTTCATTCATTCCTTCATTGATCAAAATCTTCTTTTAGTCCCTTAGTCCAGACTGAAACATGGAGGGGACAGAGCTTTCTCTGTGGCGGGTCCTCGGTTATGGAACACTTTGCCCCTTGATATTAGAATGGCTCCATGACTATCTATTTTTAAATCAACCCAATAAACGTACATATTTAGCTTGGCTTTTTAATATTATTTTAATAGTTCTTTCTACTGCTTCATTTTTAAAAGTATTCAGTCGTTTCTCTTGACTTATTTGTATGTTTTTATTTTTCTTGTCTTATTTATTTTACTTTGACTTTTGTACAGCACTTTGGTCAGTCTCGTGACTGTTTTTAAATGTGCTTTATAAATAAATGAACTTTGGTTTAGTCCCTTATTTATCAGGGGTCCCCACAACATAATGAATCGCCAACTATTCTACCATATGTTCTACGCAGTGGATTCCTTTCCAGCGCAACCCAGTATGGAAAATGAGAAGCTAATATTATGTTATATTTTAGACACAATATTGACTTTTTTGCCAACTAATTTTGTGTCCAATCAACAGCTGTATTTCATCTCTGAGAGAATCTATGTTTGAATGGATTAACTGAATAAATGACTCAATTGCTGGTAAGACATTTTTTGATGCATTGCAACTACATGCCAATTACTTCTCATTTGAGTATTGGTAGACTCAATTAGTCTGCTTAATATCTGCTGATACTGCTCCGTCAACAGACATTTAATTGACTATAAAAAACTTTGCAGGTACATGTCAACTTACACTAACCCTAACCTCAACCTAACTATCTACTTGCATGTAGATGCAATGTAATTGAAATTAAAGGGACTAATAAAATAAAGTGATACCAAATTGCTTGCAAATTTTATAATCATTTAGTCATTGTTTTGTCATTCCAAACCAGTATGAATTTCTTTCTTTTGCATAAATAATACTGAATTATGTTTATAACCAAGCTGTTTTGAAACTGTAATAACTGGCATGTAAAAGTGTGAATTTAGATGCAACGTCTGGAGATACAAATAAAGCATGGACATTGTACACCAGGGGTGTCCAAACTCGGTCCTGGAGGGCCGGTGTCTTGCAGATTTTAGCTCCAACTTGCTTCAACACACCTGCAAGGATGTTTTTAGTCTGCCTAGTGAGAGCTTGATTAGCTAGGCCAGGTGTGTCTGATTGGGGTTGGAACTAAACTTTGCCGGACCCTGACCCTCCAGGACCGAGTCTGGACATCCCTGTTGTACACTGTAAAAAATACACTGTAAAATGACAGTTTTCCATATTTTGTAATTCATGTTTTTTTCCACCTATTTAGGACTTTGAAGCAAAAATTTGGAAACTGTTAATTAACAGATATTTTTTACATTATAGATTATTAAGTTCATCATCATCTAAATCTATATATTTCTTTACTACTTTTTGTAAATATTTACTTTAATTACTTAAACATTTATCACATAAATGATTTGATGTAATTAATTAGACAATCAATTGACAGTATTAGTCATTAACAAATTCTTGATGTAAACATGCCTGACAAATGGCTATAAAGTCAGAATTATTAGCTCCCTTGAATTATTAGCCCACATGTTTATTTTTCCCCATAATTTCTGTTTAACGGAGAGAAGATTTTTTGTAAACATAATAGTTTTAATAACTCATTTCTAATAACTAATTTATTTTATTTTTGCCATGAGGACAGTAAATAATATTTGACTAGATATTTTTCAAGACATTTCTATACAGCTTAAAGTGGCATTTAAAGGCTTAACTAGGTTAATTTGGTTAACTAGACAGGTTAGGGTAATTAGGCAAGTTATTGTATAATGATGGTTTGTTCTGTAGACTATCGAAAAAAAATTATAGCTTAAAGGGGCTAATAATTTTGACCTTAAACATTTTTTAAAAATTCAAAACTGCTTTTATTCTAGCAGAAATAAAACAAATAAGACTTTCTCCAGAAGAAAAAATATTATCAGACATATTGTGAAAATGTCCTTGCTCTGTTAAACATCATTTGGGAAATATTTAAAAAAGAAAAAGAAATTCAAAGGGGGGGGCTAATAATTCTGACTTCAACTGTATAAACCAGGGGTCACCAATCTCAGTCCTGGAGGGCCGGTGTTCCTCCAGGGTTTAGCTCCAACTTGCCTCAAAACACCTGCCTGGGTGTTTCAAGTATACCTAGTAAGACCTTGATTAGCTTGTTCAGGTGTGTTTGATTAGAGTTGGAGCTAAAATCTGCAGGACACCGGCCCTCCAGGAACAAGTTTGGTGACCCCTGGTATAAACTATTGTTTCACTGAATGACATTATAGTGGATTTCTTTTCTAAATCCCAGTAAAGATGCAATGTAATGCATTTATCATTGTTAATCAGAAACAAAAATAATTTATGTGGAAAACTCAAAGCCATATAACACTATAAATGAATTGATGCTTGAAAATGCTTCCGCCATTCACCCATTACTTTGCACACCACTGAAGTCTTAGATTTCAATTCTCTTCAACACCAGCCAAACTGTGACCCTCAGCTGGTCCCTCATCCAACTTGTCTGCTCTTTCCTTCCTTCTCTTTCTTTCTGTCATGCTATTCATCTCCCGTCTCTTTCCTTCTTCCTTCCCTTTTAGACTTCAGTTTCTAACTCAGATTCTAACTAATCTCTCTCTCTCATTCTCTCTCTCTCTCTCTCTCTCTCTCTCATGTGGGATTTTTCCTAATGTAAATAACTCCTCAGAGTCTCTGCAGAGCTGACAGGTTGAGAGACGTGGATGAGGTGATGAACTCTTGCTTAACGCTCAGCAAGTCTCATCCAACGGAGGTCAAAGGAGGCTCAGTGCAGATTCAATTTAGATTAGACCACAGGCTGCTATTGTTTTAACTTGAAACTGAATCTGAGACGTCTAACCGAGACGGAGACAGAAGTTCAAGGCTATATATCTATTGTGACAGAAAGTAATTGGTGGTTTCACAAGTGTTTAATGTAAGCAACACTGATAAAAGTATTTGGTTGCCAAGTATTTGGATATTACAGAGACTTTCTATTTTGCATTGAAGCTGAACACATAATTCATTGCAGAACTTGTAGGGTTCATATTCATTGTGCAATTCTGAAAGATTTGGAACGTAAATGAATATAAATGCAAGAATTGTGTATTCAATAATTATCAGAGATGGCAAAAGTACATTCACCCTTTACTCAAGTAGAAGTACAGATACTCAAGTTTAAAACAACTCTGGTAAAAGTTGAAGTACTGACTACACTTTTGTACTGAGTAAAAGTAAAGTACAGTCTGAAATATGTACTCAAGTAAAAAGTACCCATTACTTAGTGTTTTAGTTTCACGCCGGCAACTAGACCTCACATCATATCAATACATTTATACAAAATAACATACATTTCTGATTTTGATGTAAAAATTGTTGCTTATTTTATAGGAAAGTAGCCAAGCAACATCACACTCCGCATTTTGCAAAACAACACTGCTCAAAAATCATGATGTGTATCATCATCCTGACACAAACTCACAGTGTTCAACATGTAGATTTGCTGCCCAATGGCAGTTTAGCCAATTATATTTCAGCACCCCGGGTTACCTTGGTAGAAAATATCGTATTTCATTCATTCATTCATTCATTCATTCATTCATTCATTCATTCATTCAGAAAGGCTCTGAAAGCATTCGTCCGTGACTGAAATACGACCTCCGGTGGACAGTAGCAGACTCCAAAATGAGACAGATTCAGTTCCACTTGAGGTTATTAATTAGCAAATAATATAAATATTACTAAGGTAAACATTAGGTAAGCAGTTTACATTGTAACCGCGTGTCCTAACAACATGCTTTGTGACGAGATATGCAGTGATGAGCAATTTGGCTGTTTGCAAAAGACGAAACACGTCAGAAATTTAAATACAGACTTTCAGAAGCACAGAATATGCATTCACTCACTAAATGGTAAGGTTTATAATCTATTTAATACATATTAACCCTCTTTAACATTATTAAATGTAGGCATACATGCTGAATCACTCATATGTGTTTAGTTCTAAAGTTCAATTTCAAGTGGTTTATTTTACTTTCAAGATCTGAGGTGAACTATCTGCTGCTGCTTTCAGCATGTGGCAATAAATGTCATGTAAAAACGCATTAAAACTCACATTGTTAGCATTTAATACTGAATAAAGCACATGAGGTGTACCTGAGGTAATCATTGTCATAGTTTTCTGTTGTTCAGCTGCGAGAAATAGAAGCCGTTTCTAATATATCAGTTTGAGGTGTTGATTAGAACAAAAACTCCTTTTAGTATGGAAAATATTCCTTCTATCGGGTGACGTTGCTTATAAACACGGTTTAAATCACTCGCTCCTGTCCTCAATCTGGCAACCTGCGCTTGTCTTGTTTTGATCCAGGAGTGCATTACCTAGCTCAACCACTGGGTGTCAAACTTACATACTGCACCTTTAAAATTAGTTTGTCAAACTAGAAATGAAAGGTGGCAAGAACCAAATACTTTTTGAAATTCAGCAGGGTTCGGTATTCAGAGCACTTTTATTCTTAAAATAAACAGTTGAGGGCAAAGTTAATAGCCCTTTTGTAAAATATTTATTCTTCTTCAAATATTTCTCTATTGATCTTTTATAGAGCAGGGATTTTTTTTTTCTTCTGGAGAAAGTCTTATTTGTTTTATTTTGGCTGGAATAAAAACATTTGTTAAACCATTAAAAGGTCAACATTATTAGCCCTCTTAGGCAATATGTATTTCAATTGGCTACTGAACAAACGGTTATACAACGACTTGCCTAATTACACTAACTTGCCTAGTTAACCTAATTAATTTAGTTAAGCCTTTACAATGCACTTTAAGCTGAATACTAGTATCTTTAAAAATGTCATGTAAAATATTATGTATTGTCATCGTGGCAAAGATAATGTAAATCGATTATTAGAAATGAGTATTAAAACTATTATGTTTAGAAATGTGTTGAAAAAAAATCTTCTCTTCGTTAAAAACAGAAATTGGGGAAAAATCTAAAATAATAAAAATTTAAAAGGAGGGCTAATGATTCCGCCTTTAACTGTGTGTATTATATTATATCACTATATATTATAATAGGATTATATCTTCTTTTGTGTTTATTTTTCACTGTAAAATGGCCTGATTCAGTTTTGACACCTTGTGGACATGAAGTAGTGCAAAAGCAATTTGAACTGGACTAATTATATGTGGGGGTTACAAAAATCTGATTCTGACCATTTCAATGTGGTAATGTTTAGGCATGGGACGATAACCGGTTTCAAGGTTTACTGCAGTTTGGAAAAGTCAAGGTATTAAAACCACAAAGAATTATAAGACCTAATATATATGTAAAGGTTTGGGGTTATTTTGAGTGTTTTTTTTTCATGTATTGTAAAGACATCTGTGTTCTTGAGACTAATGAAGACAGCAGAAGTCAATGATTTATTTAAATTATTTAGCCTGCCATGTTTACCATTCCATAATATAATAAATGTTTCCTAAAATGAAATATATTGAGGTCAATGGGGGAAAAGTTGTTTTTTATTAAGACATTTAAAAAGAATATATTTTAGAGCAGTGATCACAATACTGTGAAACCATGATATTTTTATCCAAGGTTATCATACTGTCAGAAACTTATACCAGCACATGCCTAGTAATGTCATTGGCAAATGTTTCATTACTGTAACAAGAGGCAGTTCAATCATAACTTAACATTAATACAGTCGTCATAACATTATTTATCAATATGGGGGGCTTTTTTAAATTTTTGGAAACTATGAAAATTAAAAATATAAAACTTAAAATACAATAGGACCATCGTTGTTGTTTACATCCTTCAAAAATGTCTATACAACATGCGCATATATACTATACTGGAAACAAAATACAGAGTATATGGCTTAAGCTGTAACATAATGAAATGAGTCCATAACTATATGCTTTTTTATAACCACCTGCTATTTAAAAAGACTTGCTTAGAGACCACCAGCATAACCTGCGGTCACTACAGCTCTAAAAACTCCTCAACAGCTGGTACACAACATGAGTGCAACCGTGCAGAACACAATGCATGACATGTTTTTCTCCTTTGCTTTCTTTATATCTCTCTCTCTCCCCCACCTCTTCTTTATTCATTCTTTCATTCTCTCTATGGCACGTTTTCATTCGGTCTCTCAGTGTGGCATCTGACCTATAACACACATCAGTGGCCGATGCACAATGCAGGGCTCACATGCTATTCAACATGTTCACATTCTGGACATATTAATGCACACTCATGCACCAATGCTAACAAACCAGCGGACACATAATGACATGGGTGGCCTGCGGTATGTGTCTGTGTGTGGTGGTACTGGGACTAAATCATATTTCAGGACGCATCTTCCTACATTTGACCTGTGCATGCTCTTCTAAATCACCTTATTTAGTTGCATGCAAAAAAATCTGCTTTGAGTTTCTATTTAAGTGCATGTATGTTGCATCCTGAGGCATTTCTGTATCTTTCAGCACCATGTAATTACTCTGAACCAATGTGATCCTCTGTTGTGTATAGCTAGAGAGGGAGAGAGGAGCAATGTGTGTTTGTTATGGATGAAAATGAATGTTAAATAAAATAAAGGTTCAGTCTTGTTTTGTTTCCAGTTGCATTCAAATGTATTGAAGATTAGGTTTAGAACTAATATATATATTATATAAATGATAAACAATTTATATATGAGTAGAAGTAAACTATTAAGAGTATAAGGCAATAAAATGTCATAAAATAAAGAAATAAAATATATATAAAAAGCTAAGTCATGAGCATAGAAATATTAGGTGCATTAGGAAATATTAAGTGCAATATTTCAGGTGTATTCATATTTTGGAAAATTTATAAGAACCAAAACTAAAAAAACTAACCAAAAAAAAGACTGTTGTTACACTTATTTTGAAGAAAAAGAACTCAGAAATTGCCGCTAAATTTGACAAATTACAAAGAAACTGAAAGTAACAATGAATTAAACATGACATTTTGAAGTAGTAACAATAAAATAATATTAATTGTAAAACATACTCCTATAATCTAGAATTACAATTGTGTACATTTTTTGATAGTATTAAAGTAAATTCAAAAGCTCGATTCTTTGGTATTTCGATATCGATTCTTTGGTATTTTCATTAATAAGTAGAGTAAAATGTGATATTGTATTCTATTTTATGTGTCTTCAGAAATTTACATTTAAATCAATTATAAGTATTGTACATCTATTTGTACACTTATATTCCAATATTTAAGGTTTTAAACATGGTAAGTTCTCCTACAAAAAACCCTGGTTTTTTTTTTTCCTATCATGTACACTGTGAAAAAAATGCAGGGATTTACACAATTCATTCATGTTGTCCAAACACAGATCAAAATTTTTACAAAGTCCGGGTTTCTGCAGATTTCATCACGTCAAATTTGATACCCTTTTAAGACCATTAAGAATTCAATTGTAGACATTTTCAGAGTTAAACACTAAGGATTTTGTCTAATAGCCCTGTATTATCATCAGGAATCTTCTAATTCCTTCCCTGTTAAAATAATTTAATGGAGAATTTGCTGTAAAATGTCTAACAGCTGCTGTGAATTGTATCTCTTTGGAGTAAAAAACATAAATATAAAAAATATGGTTTTATTGAGATGTATTGGTCACTAGATGGATGTCGGCCCAACAGAGTAGCTTTACTCAGACAAAGAAAAAAAAGGCCTGTTTAAAATAATTAAAGATCTACAACACAAGATTTTTGTGAATTTAAGACTTTTTAAGACCCAACAGACACACTGAAAGTGGACTGAACATAAAACAATTAAGTTGTCCCCCAAAAAAACCACAATATTTGTGATTTTCAACTCATTTTTAAATAAGTAGTTTGAACAAGCAGCATTTTTTGGAGTGTATATATCTTATGTAAAATATACCTTATTCATAATATATAATATATACATTTTCATACTATTTTACATGCATGACTATATATTTTGCTGAAAATAAAATGTATTTAAATCAGACATATAATATATTGAGAATAATTCCACTTTAAATGTTTAGATGCTGGAAAACCCCTTTTCATCTTTGACATGTAGCATTATATTAAACTGCATTTATAATAACTTAATGCTTATATATTTGTCCCAGTTGCCCCCCCTTCTCCTCCACCATCTCATAACTGAAGCCATAGGGCAAGGCAGATGTCCGTCATCTCAGTCTAACTAAGCGCACTGTGAATAGGCTCAGTCTAACCCCCCGTCAAGACTAGTAGAGACCAGACTGACCTCTGACCTCTCACTAATTACATACGGCTAAGGCAGCGATGAAGGCGCAAATCCAGAATTTTCCAAGCAAGGCGGTAATAGGGAACTTGGATGCAGCGACAACAATGTTCTCAGGACATACACTGAGATTATTCAGAAATGAAAAATGTGTGCAACGTTAATGAGCTGTCATAACATACATCCAATCAACCGTCATTGCAATATGAAAACAATATATTTGGGGTTCACATCAGTGTGGGGAAATAAGGAGGAAAATCCCGCCTTTTTTCTTTTTTTGAATGTAAATGTATATTCCAGTTGCAGTTAAAGCATTAGTTCACTCCAAAATGAAAATTTGATCATCATGTTTGGTGGATGTGTGAGAACATTTTAGATTGGTTCTCATATATCATATATCATATATCAGTCACACGAGTTATAAAAGTTATATGAACAATCATTACTTACACTACACACTACTGCTTGTTCAATTTAAAACGAGCTAAAACAAAACAATTCTAGAGGTTTTTGGGGGGACAACCTAATCATTTTATGTTCAATCCACTTAAATTTGATATGTTAATTTAATTGATTTGTGTTAGGTCAGCATAAATGAATTGTGTGGAACCCTGCATTTTTTACAGTGTAATGAAAACAACAATAAATGCGATGATGTTCTGCATTTCTATACTGACATCATAGATTGCTTCCTTCACAATCCAGTGCTACCTATGATACCATTCTATAGGTTTTAATTAATGATAAAAAAGTAGATATAAAGATGGCATTTGGAAGCTGTGGTTGATCAGATAATCTGTAAATATGTTGTTTTGACCACTCTTTTTCCCACTTTTGATGTCTCTCCAGCATGAAATTAATATTGTAATACTATTCACCAAAACTCCTTATAGATTATAAAAGTATTTTGCAGTCTCAGTTTGGCCCCTCATCATTAAGTGTCTTTGCACACAAATGCTGCCACAAAGTCATTGCTTGGTAGGGCAGCAAGGTTAAAAAGTCAGCTGCATTAGCTGTTAAACACAATATTAATGTTATGTTTACTAAAACAAAATATATTTATGTAAGATCTTCATGTGCTGTTTTAATTTATTCCAAGTTATTTTAAACACTGATCACTTTTAAATAGACCCACATGGAATCTGTGGGCGCAGAGATCAGCAGAAAACTCCACAGATTGTTGAGCATATCATTGTCCGTAGTGTATGAGTGTAAGTGAGTGTGTATAGATGTTTCCCATAGATGGGTTGCGGCTGGAAGGGCATCCGCTGCGTAAAAACATGTGGTGGATAAGTTGGCGGTTCATTCCGCTGTGGCAACCCCAGATTAATAAAGGGACTAAGCCGAAAAGAAAATGAATGAATGAATTTCAGATATATTGTTGAATAATATACAAATGTTTAGATGCTTAGATGATGTGTACAAAGCATTATTTTTTATTTATTTTTTTAATGCAGCTTTGTTTATCAAACAAGTGGTTATGTAATGTAATGTATTTGCAAAAATAAAAAAAGCATTTGTAAAATAAATGTCAAAAATGTTTGATCTAGATTTATTTTTTACAAAACTCTGTGCAAAAAATAGCTAATAATAATAACTTTCAAATTCAAAATACAAATGTAAGCAATTTTTTAACACCTTCCATGTGTACATTTTCAAAATTTACATATTTCCATGATACATGATATGTCCTTATACGTACATACTTCATGAAATTATATGTAATTTGTTATACACTATAAAACCCAGAAACTTGCAAAGGAAACCGATTGCTACAAACCATTTGAGTTCAAAAGCTAATCCTAATGAGTACTGTGAACTTAATCCATTTGATTAAACGAAGCAATTTGAGCACAGTAAAACCCAATAAATGAAGAGAACTCAAACCAACCAACCATTTGAGTTAAAAGAAACTAATCTATATGAGTACTGTGAATTTACTCCATTTAAGTTGAAGTAATGGGGTATTTAATTAACTGACTACCTTCAACACTGAGTTCAAACCTTTGCAAATAAGTAGAATTAACTTTCAGTCAATTTTGAGTTAACTACACTCATTTTATTTAATAAAGTTGACTGTTGGGTTTTACATTGCAGTATTCTATAGTATAGTATTTCAAAGGTTTGTTTGTTGTTTGCCAAATAAAAGCCCATGCTTTACCGTTGTATTTACTTATTTAAATGTCATATACTCACATCTTATATATATATATATATATATATATATATATATATATATATATATATATATATATATATATATATATATATATATATATATCATCTTTCATCTTAAGTGTATATTTATTTGAATTTTATGCATTGTTCTGTGATAATCTCCATTATTTTTGTCTTCTCCCACTACTTAATCAGTTTTACACTAAAACAATATGTATGTTTCATAGCAATTTTATAGCCATTTCAATAACTTAATCCAAAATCGAATGACTTTTTAAATCTTGAAAACACAGTGACGCGATGGCGCAGATGAGACATGTTCTCCCCATGTCAGCGTGGGTTTCCTCCGGGTGCTCCGGTTTCCCCCACAAGTCCAAAGATATGCGCTATAGGTGAATTGGGTAGTCTAAATTGTCCGTAGTGTGTGTGTGTGCATGAGTGTGTATGGATGTTTCCCAGTGATGGGTTGTTTCTGGAAGGGCATCCGCTGTGTAAAACCTATGCTGGATAAGTTGGCTGTTCATTCTGCTGTGGCAACCCCTGATTAATAAAGGGACTAAGCCGAAAAGAAAATAAATGAATAAATGAACCTTGAAAACACTAGACTAACATAATTTTCAAAGATTTCCAGCACCCATACAACCTATATAACAAACCTCAATCATCTAAATCTGTTTTTTTTTTTTTTTAACATGGCAGGAAGTTCACTGTAGCCTAAATCAAAAAGTCACAGTCACCAGTCATTAATCCAAAACCCACATTTAGGATGAGGTGGAATGGAAGACTCGCATCACTAAAACAGCTCCAACTGGTAAATGTATCAAACAATATATAATCCTGTAAGAATGCAGTGACAAATTTAAAAGGTTGTTTTAGACTTTCTTCTTTTAAACAGAGTGTGCCCTGCGCAGTATGCAGTACACTAGTATGCCATTCCGGACATTCCTAGTCCTCAGTCACAATGATTGACAGCTCTGCGTGTCTTGACTGTCTCTCTCTCTCTGTGTGTGTGTGTATATATATATATATATATATATATATATATATATATATATATATATATATATATATATATATATATATATATATATATATCACAATCTCTTTCACAATCATACAGGCACATACAGAAAACAGTTTAAGCATATTTTAAATGCTTCAAAATAAGCTTTTAATTTTTAATCTCATAATTCTCTTGAGTATAAACAGCTTTCTCAACAGAAAGACATTACCTGTATTGAGTAAATATCAGTTGGATGGTGAAACGTCTGTTGTCTAAATGTCTAGATGTTCCCTTTGTGTACTATAGAAGTCCAGGCCAAGCAGATTCAGCAAGCTAGTTCATGCCTGGAGAAAGAATCTTCTAGACTGTTTCTTGCTAAGTGTTTCTTGTGCCGTCTTGTGAGGTGGTGGAAAAGTTTTGTTACCACAAATATTGTGTTACATCACATTTGTGTCAGCGTTACGTTAAAGCAGACGTAACAACAGTTCATTGACTGGAACCTGACGAGGTTTAAAGATCATTTCGTCATGTAAAATAGTTGTGGTTCTGAAGTTCTAGGAAAGAGTGGATGGGCAATACTATATATTACAATAATATTATTACATTACATAAATAAAATATATAAATATAATATGTAATACTTCTTACTATATATATTGTGTTCATATATAACAAAAAAAGTAAATTAATACATTTGAATACTATTGATATCGATTTATATAAAAAAATAAACAATTAAAAATGTATAATTACTTTCTGCGCAGACTAAACAGGTCAAAAATGATTTATAAACAATGGCTGCACACTACTGGAAAAATCTGATGTTGCAATATTTAGTTTTTCTGCAATTGCGATATGAATATAATTTTACCAGATGAATTTAATAGCTCTTTTTGGAAAGAGTCATCAATGTCATTAATTTAGATCGACTGGGATTATCAAGTCTTTTTTATGCAGTGCATCTGCATAAAATATAATAAATTACAAGCAAAAATAAATAAATAAACAGTGCTTCGTGGTTTTCTGGGGAGTCTAACAATATTCAAGTACACAAATTGACCAATCAAACATAAAAAACATGGTTATTATTGTATGAATGATTAAAAAAAATTTAATAAATTGTAATAGTGTCTTTATATTTTAATGTTTAATAAATAATCTAATCATGCAATGTGACTATTGCAGATAAACACATCGCAATATCGATGGTCAAACTATATATTGTTCAGCCCTTTTATATATGTTTGGATATAAAGTTTAGAGATTACTAGCCCATCTGTGAAATTGTTAGCATTTTTTTCCCAACAAACCACTGGTGTCCAATGACTTGCCAAGTTATCCATTATTAAAAAATAGTTATTAAAATTATTGTCTTTAAAAAATGTGTTAATAAAAATCCTCTCTGTTAAACAGCTCTTAGAAAATACAGTTGAATTATTAGCCCCCTTTGAAATTTATTTATTTTTTTTAATATTTCCCAAATGATTTTTAACAGAGCAAGATCATTTTTACAGTATGTCTGATAATATTGTTTTTTTTTTCAGGAAAAAGTCTTATTCAATACCTTATTATAAGGTCAAAATTATTAGCCCCTTTAAGCTATATTTTTCATGATAGTCTAAAGAACAAACCATCATTATACAATACATTACCCAATTACCCTATCCTGCCAAGTAAACCTAATTAACCTAGTCAGGTCTTTAAATGTCACTTTAAGCTGGTAATAAATCTAGAAAAATATTATTTACTGTCATCATGGCAAAGATAAAAAAATCAGTTATTAGAAATGTGTTGAAAAAAATCTCTTCGTTAAACAAAAAAAATGGAGAAAAAAAATAAACAGGGGGGCTAATAATTCAGGGAGTTTAATAATTCTGACTTCAAATGTATATTAAAAATAATTACAATTCTAGAGAAAGACTAATAATTTTGACTTCAGCTGTATATGTGTATACACACACTAAATATATCTGTAAGCATTATTCATTAATAATTATGTATTAGGGCTGCACAATATATCATTTCAGCATCGATATCCCAATGTGTCCGCAATAGTCACATCACAGGATATACAATGTTAAATTGGGATTATAGGCGATCAACAATTGAGTATAGATGAGATTTGTCATTGTAATGTTTAACCATAGTGAAACTTCATCATTTGCATGCGTTTTAAACAAAATTTCAAGAAAATGTAAAGCATTTAGCACAATAACGTACAACATTTGTAACTTTAATGAAGGAAAATTTTATGAATTTATTATTACAATGAAGACTACACAGTGTTATTTTACATTACATTTTTACATTTCTGTATCTGAATACTGTTTGACTCTCTGAAAACCATAAAGTTTATTTGACTTTTTGCTCTATTTTAATTATTCTTGCAATTTCATTATGTTTTTCTATACATGATTCACACCTTACAAAATTGACTTAACCAATCTAAATTAATGATTTCTTTTTCACAAATAGAGCTATTAAAGCCATCTGGAGAAATTGTATTCATATCGCAGCAAAACAAATTATCGCAACATCAGATTTCTTACAATATCGTGCAGCCCTAACATGCATTTAAACAGGTCTCTAAATACACTTTATCTAATTAAATTGCTATGTTCATAATATTCTTGTGACAATTCAAAGTCAAACCTTTTAGCCTTAATGAATGATTAGTTATCTCTATTCTCTTCTATCAATCCTGGTCTACACCCTCCTGTCGAAAAAAGTGCAATAAGGCTAATTTTGCCAATGTTTAAGTGGGGGAGAACTGCATCAGAGTTGCTCGTATCAGCAGATTTTATCTATGCAGAAGTCAAGACATCAGCCATTCCTGTGGAGCTCCCTACAGGCCACAGCGCACACTTAGACAATCACACAGATCTGAATAAGAATGAACAAATCCCACAATTCCACCTTCCACAATGAGCAGCCAATTAACCCTCAGTAAATATTTACCACGACTTAGAGGACAGAGTCCCTTAACTACCAGCTGTGAGAGAGAAACCCCTCAAAAAGTGTGTGAGAAAATGTCAAGTGATTATCAGCTCACTCGACTCCTGCCATGTTAAGACAAGATAAGCATGCTAAACTTTATCGCTGGTGAAGGACGCTGTAGATTATACAGAACAACTACTAAATAAAACACACTTCGGCCATGTTCACCCAGCAGCAGAATTAGAGTTGGGTACCAAACTCTGGTTTGTATTTGGATCGACTCAGAATACAGATTTCAGTAGAGGATTGGAAGCAAAAATCGATAGGTTACGTTTATTTGTAAAATAGATGTATTTTACAATTGATTTACCATCAGTAATATAATTTTAAAAATTGTAGGTAATATTTTACCATTTATTTACCAACAGTAATATCATTGTAACTTGTAATTATTGTTAAACACGCTTACAATATGTCCTAAGCCATTTTTTGTTTGCTTGTTTTTACAAATAAATAGCTGTTATCCATCTTTTTGTTTACATTTCATGGCATTAAGACACTGGTAACATTTTTGGTAGTATATACATACTTTTTGGTAGGTTTTTTGTGGTAGTTTTTTTTTTTTTTTTACAGATTTGTCACAAGTAACATTAAAAATCCAAATAATACCCAACTGTTAGCAGAATAAGGTTGTCACTTTTGTATTCCAGTCATTTTCTTGCTTTATAGATGGTTGTGAATATGCTCTGGACCATTTTCCAAGTCTGTAAATTAAAGGTAATTCTATACAGTTTCTTTCGCCAATTTATCAGACCTCATTGTCAAGATCCACACATATTAATTTTGTTTTGTATGTATATGGTTTTGGTAGCGCAGTGGGTAGCGCTGTCACCTCACAGCAAAAAGGTCACTGGATTGAGCCTCGGCTGTGTCAGTTGCCATTTCTGTGTGGAGTTTACATGTTCTCCCCGTGTTTGCATGAGGTTCCTCCGGGTGCTCCGGTTTGCCCCTCAAGTCCAAAGACATGTGCTATAGGTGAATTGAGTAAGCTATATTGTCTGTAGTGTATGTGTGTGAATGAGAGTGTATGGATGTTTCCCAGAGATGGATTGCAGCCGGAAAGGCATCCGCTGCATTAAACATGTGCTGGATAAGTTGGCGGTTTATTCCGCTGTGGCGACCCCGGATTAATAAAGGGACTAAGCCGAAAAGAAAATGAATGAATGAATGTATGTGTGTGAATGAGTGTATGGGTGTTTCCCAGTGATGGGTTGCAGCTGGAAGGGCATATGCTGCATAAAACATATGCTGGATAAGTTGGTGGTTCATTCCGCTGTGGTGACCCCTGATTAATAAATGGACTAAGCTGAAAAAAAATTAATGAATGAATGAATGATTGAATGTATATGGTTAATTTTCCTTTTTTTTGAATTACCAAGTACCACCTTTCAAAGCCACCATTTTTTTCTCAATGAAATAATCAAACATTACTAGAACAGTGTTATTTATCTAATCTATGTCCTTACATTATACCGAGTGTTTCAAAGAATGTTCAAATTCAAAGAAAAAAAACTGTTTTAAATGGCGACACTTACAGTCTCCTGTTTCACCATGCTAATGATGTCACACACCCTTGATTTCCAGTTTGGTTTTATATAAAACAGCGAAAGATGCATTAATGTTATGTGTTTTGTTAGACTGCACAGAGCAGCATTACAGCAGACACTTAAAATGTGTTTGTTGTGATAAAACTACAATTTTTCTGAAACCGTAGAACCGGAAGTGGTGAGCTGTGGCATATTAAGAGTCCTGCTGCTTTTGTGCCATGTCACCAACTTAGTCTCATTCTGAAAATGTAGCCCTCTATACATTTCTGGAGATCATGAATTATGCAGCCAGAAGTAGGTATTGCTGCATTTTGTCTTTATACCGAATGCTACGAGGCGCTATGACGCCATTCCTTTTCACGCTTACCAGCTGACCGATTACCTACGTATGGACGCCTTTTCCGCTGTTAGCAGTTTGTCCAGTTAGCTCGCCATGTACATTGACCGACTTGAGATGCAGAACGGAGTTGACCACGATGACAGGGTTCGAATCCAGCAAAGAACAGTTCCAGAAAGCAGGTAAGAAAAAAACAGAAGCCAAAAAATAAAATGAACAAGTAAATAACAGGGTGATGTGGTAAAATCTGAAAATGTGATAAAAATCAGGCGAGGGCTTTTCTTTTTCTGGACTTCTTTTTAAAACTATCGGTTGAGTTCAGGGAAGTGGGTGGGCATGTCAATCTGTGCTTTTTAAAACACTATTGGTTGTGTTTAGGGAAGGAGGAGGGAGGGTCAGTCGATCAATCAATCAGTCAGTCAGTCAGTCAGTCAGTCAGTCAGTGAGCGGCCTCTGGTGGATTTACGTGAGAACAGCAGACTCAAATGGCACTCGCGAGAGAAATTAGAGATCTGAAAAAGTGCACAGTGGACTCTGGTGGATTTGCAAAGACAAAAACTGCAAAAAAAATGTAGCTCCTGGGACTTATTTGGCACTCTCCAGAAATGTATATAGCGGTATGTTTTCAGAATAAGCCTAGGTTGCATGTCACACTCGTCTCTTATCAGCAATTGCTTCGGTGGTCTTGTTTTGCATTAACAGCTTTCAGCAATACTCTGATTCATACTTTGACCAAAATGTTTTGAATACTTTAGCTCATGAACATGATTTCTGCAGGCGTCCCAAAGGATGTAATGCAGATGACAACTTCCATGATTCCACACTCAGCCACGCTGTCATCAGACCACACCCTTGTTTGTTGTGAATACATGCCCTCTAGCAGCGAATACTATGTACTAAAAAACTTTAATGCAATACTGACAGAAAAAAAAAGTCACCTACATCTTAGAAGTGTTTATTTTCAGTTGAACTATCCTTTTAAGTTTCACAGACATATCAAGTACATACAGACAAGTAAATGCAGCTGCCGATCCCAAACACCAGCAGTGTGAGTGTAGCCTTTGCCATTTCCAGGTAATTTGGCTGACGATTATCATCAATAACAGTTTGAGATGAGGATGAAAGAGTAGAATTTCCCTAAAACCATTCAGCAGTTGTCAGACCACATCATTCGCAATAGATAATTGGTTTGTGGAAATAATCCTGCCAGAATCTTCCCTTAACCCTTTCCAAAGCCAGATCTGTACTGCACACACAACGCTCCCCGTGACGGCAGTTCCACAGTCGCGTTTTTTTATTCAAACAGCCAGTGACAAGTGCGCTGTTTAAATAACCAGAATACGCAACTATCTTCTGTTGTTCCTGAGGTCATAAACTCTGCACTTCACACTCATCGGAGACTAATTACCATGATGGCATGAGTTTGTAAGAGAAGAGATCCTATGAATCGCACCTAGTAGCGCAAGAAGGAAACAGGCCTTGGGGCAGGCATGAGTAGTGTCGTGTAATTGCTTGTAATTAGTGTAATTAAAGGCAGTGGTGTCGGAGGTTAGAGTCAGGTACGCACAGGTGAGGAGGGGGTGAGGATGTTTTTCCAATTCAGTCGACCACAAACCTGTGGAAACATTGGTAGCGTGCCAGATGACAACACTGTCTGGAGCTCGATGCATGTGCGTGTGTGGGTGGTTCGTGCGCTAGTGGGGGTTTGTGTATACAGCAGATCTAATATACTCATCTGAGGTGTTAGTATTTCATAGGTTGATTCCATCTCGCTTGATCTTTGTTGTTTACTTTAGCAACATGTCATGCTCAGCTATGTGCCAATGCAGCAGACACTAAACCATATACGTACCATTATTTGCAGCATTTTATCCTCAAATGCATTGGTATAAGCAGATTGTGTGATTAAGTAAGGGATAATGTACTGTACATCTAGGCGCTTGTTCTTGCAGAATTAAGCCTGACAGGCGTATCTCACAGCAATTCGTAGCTTTTTGATTTAGTGGCTAATTCGTGTTAATTTGTACAATCTCATTCATACATTTTTTGAACGATTTGCTAATGTCCCAATGAGGGGTACACTGAAAAAATATATATTAATTGGATTTACTAACTTTTTTGAAAGGTAAGTGGTTGCAAGTAATTAGGCTGAATTTAAACAAACAAATGAAATTCAGTAATGTTTAATTTAATTTATTTGTTTAAATTCAGTCCATATGAATAGTTTGCAACCACTTACCTTTTAGTAAATTCAATGACTCCTTTTTCTCCATGTAGGGTTAGGGCTTGGGTTAAAGTTGTAAAAATGTTTCACTTTTATATGAATGAAATCCTATGAATTAATATGCATTAGCCACTTTTCTGACAATATGTAAAAAATGTATTCATAATAAGATTAGGCTGGCTTATCAGCAGTTTGAAGGGCTTTATTTTCTAAAAAGAACCACCTAGATGTACAATATGCTGATTGTTACATGGAAAACAACTATACAATTAGACAAAAACATTGATTTGAGCTGTATTAATTTATTAACTCTTTAATTACTTGTAAAGCTGACAAAAACAGCTGGACGCAGCCTACACTAACCTACGTATTCAGTCACAAGATGGAACCAAACAGCCAAGAACAGTGGCGCAAAATCTAAGCATATAAATATGGGTATGAATGTATTCACTAACAGTTTAAAATGTTTTGAAGTATACCCAGATGTTATTAGTTTCAGCGGTTGTTATGTGGGAATAACAGATTGGAATGTTGGGATTGACTAATCAGAATCAAATATTCTAGAGAGCTGTTAATGATACATGTTAACACTTAGGCCGAGTTCAGACTGCATCATTTACAAAGTAGTCATGTCACAGATGTTTTCACACTGCATGACTATCAGGGCTAGTGTTCTGTTGGTGCCGTGTTTACACTGTAGGATGGATTGATGGTTTCACACTGCATGATTTTAAAAGAGGAAGAATTGCCGACAGCTTTGTCCAAACTATGTCTCACAACCAAACATACGCAAGAAGTGACATGGAAACAACGCATGGTAACGTAATATATCTTTTGTTATTAACTATATAATGGAAAAAGAAGCCTTTAGTGGGGTAGAAAATGTACTTATTTTGCTCACCTCGCTTTTGAAGGGAATTAGTAATTTTTCCTCAATTCTTTTTTTTTTCCACCGGGTTGTGATATTGCTTAGATGACAGACACAGCGCTCCTGCCAAATTTACACTAGATCTTCCTAAATTTCTTGGGTTCAAATAAACCAAAAATGAGCGCAAAAATTAACTATTCCTCCAACCTCCCACTGGATCTGCAGATACCTTCACTAGTGGATGCTGCTCTTTCAGAATCAGAATTAGAGCTTTATATCCAGGTATGTTCGCACATACGAGGAATTTGTTTTTGTGACAGAGCTTCTACAGTGCTACAGAATTACAGAGACAGGACAAAAAACAGATAATAAATATATTTTAAAAAATAGAAGTAAGTAGTGAATGCAAATATATAAATTGACAAGTGTATCTAGAGCTATAGTAGAATATACAACATTATATGTGCAACTGTTATGTGCAAATTGGCATGTAAAGTGTGTTGTTAAATATGTGTGTATGTGTATAAAAGTGTATGGCAAGTAGTGATGTTGGTTCCACAATTATTATCATCAAGTGTTCATGAGATTGATTGGCTGAGGGAAGAAACTGTTTTTGAGTAAGGCTGTTCTAGTTTGCAGTTCTCTGTAGTGGACCAGAAGGTAACAGTTCAAAGAGGCAGTGTGCTGGGTGTGAGGGGTCCAGAGTGATTTTGGCAGCCTTTTTGCTCGCTCTGGATAAGTACAGTTCCTGGGGAGTAGGAAGGGTTGTACCAGTGATTCGCTCAGCAGTCCGAACTATTCGACGAAGTCTTTGGAGGTTGTATTTAGTAGCTGAGCTGAACCAGACAGTTATTGATGTGCAGATGACTGATTCAATGATGGAGGTGTAGAATTGTTTCAGCAGCTCCTTTGGGAGGTTAAACTTCCTCAGCTGATGACTTCCTTTCATTGGTTGTTGGTAATCACGATGTTATTTTCAATCAGAACACATTTCACAGTGCAAGATTTGAATCGCTGACAGCTCCAGATATTTAGCTTGCCAAATATCTCATGGCATCAGCGACTTATCTGCGATTAGTCTCAGATCACGTCCTTGATCGTTCATACTGTGTGATTGTTACTCACGTGAACGAGCACCCATTTGCTTGTGATTTCAAGCATTTGTCTGAGATTTCTCAAAACCTGTCAGCGAGTCAAAATCAGGGCTCAAATCATGCAGTCTCAACTCAGCATTAGTTGTTGGAACTATGAAAAAGTTCCTCCTGTGCATAAAACCCTTATTAGTGGCTTTATAGTCAAGAGATTGTCTAAGGGGGACCATCAAAATAAAGTTTAATTAAAGTTTTAATGGAAATTGTATAAATATTTTACCAAAAGTTCTAAGCAAGCAATATTAGATTGAGCTGTGTGTGTTTGTTGGTCAGTAGCTAGGTCAGGATGTTAAATGTGTAGTTCTGGTGGTCTCGCTTAAGATCTGCTGATGTGTTAATGACTGGAGGATACCTGTTGTTAAGGGAAAGAAGCTGAGTGTGGAATCAGGGTTAATGGTTGAGGGTTATTGGGGTGAGATAGAGAAATGAATGATGGGGTAAGATTGATGGCTTTATTCTGCTGATTTGATACTTTTAATGATTGTTTTCCAGTCTTTGTGTAAGTAAAGGAAAAAACTTTTGAAAAAGTAGAGGAAAGGGTTTTCAAGAAGTGTTACACGCATCCTTTAAAAAACTTTTTACAAAAGGGCATATTTTCTGTGTATTATTTTAAATAAATTGAGAAGAATAATACAATCGCATTTCCTATATAAAATGAAATATACAGTTGAAGTCAGAATTATTAGCCCCCCTTTGATTTTTTTTTTTTTTTTTAAATATTTCCTAAATTATGTTTAACAGAGCAAGGAAACTTTCACAGTATGTCTGATAATATTTTTCTTTCTTGAGAAAGTCTTATTTCGGCTAGAATAAAAGCAGTTTTTAATTTTTTTAAAAACATTTTAAGGTCAAAATTATTAGCCCCTTAAACTATCCTTTTTCCGATAGTCTACAGAACAAACCATCATTATACAATAAATTACCTAACTACCCTAATTACCTAATTAACCAGCCTAGATAACCTAATTAACCTAGTTAAGCCTTTAAATGTCACTTTAAGCTGTATAGAAGTGTCTTAAAAAATATCTGGTAAAATATTATTTACTGTCATCATGACAAAGATAAAATTAATCAGTTATTATAAATGAGTTATTATAACTATTATGTTTGGAAATGTGTTGAAAAAATCTTCTCTCAGTTAAACAGAAATTAAATTTAAAAAGAACAGGGTGGGCTAACAATTCAGGGGGGCTAATAAGTCTGACGTCAACTGTATATGATTATACAAATAAATAAATGATTATAAAAATAAATAAACCCTACAATGGTCAAAATCAATCAATTTATACCAATGGCTGATTGAAATTGACCTGATATAATCTGGATTACTATATCAACTTGTTATATCACATTGTTAAAAAAAAATTAAAAAAAACTTTTCTTTGGAACATAAAATCTATAATTGGCAATGACAACAAACAAGTACAGTGTGCATATGTATTTATTAAGTCCAAGAATGCATTTATTGATCAAAATATATTTTAAATGTGATATTTTGGATTAATGTTATTTAAAATCATTTTTTATTATAATACATTCCAAGATGTGAATCATTTTTAATGGCAAACAACAATTATTATAATTATCAGTGCTGAAATATTTTGAGGAAATTCAGATTCAGATCTGAACCTCTGATTAATAAAAACCTCAAAATAACAGCATTTTTATTAAAATATATTTTTAAACATTACAAATGTCTTTGCTTTCACTTTTGATCAACATAATGCATCCTTGCTATTTTTGAACCACAATTTAGTATTTCAATTTTAACATTTTTTTAAAACATTACATCTATAAGCCTGATTTATGTATGATATTTTTATGTAAAAAAAATCACATTGTGGTCATTGTTAACATATATTAACAATATTAATATACTGTATATATTTGAGCTTTGTGTGTGTGCATAACATCAGTACATAGACTACATACCCCAGACAAGAAGTATTATAGATGACCATCACCTCCCTCATGAAGTGACCAGGCCTTTACTTTCTCTCCCTCCCTTCTCACTCCATCAGTCTTAAAGCAAACAGCAGTGGCTCTTTTTACACAAGCTCAATTTCTAATCCATTTCTAACACACAAACACATACTCTCACACTCATCACAGATTAAGTCAGGAGGGTTAAGTTCCCTTCAGTTTGTTTAGCCTAATGAGCATGTAGCCATTTATCTGCGAGTACAATGAACCCCCTGCTGCTCCAGGACCATCTCACTGATAACCACATTTGACTCCAGAATGAGCTAATGCTACTTTTTTTATTGTTTTACACACCTTCAACAAAGCCTTTTAAACTCTCATGTCTCATATTAACATTCTTAAGATTTACTGAAATGGAGACCTCTTCTGTTACTGAAAAGTGCATGTATCAACCATTAAAACAGTGTTTACTTTGTCTATATAGGTTTTTGTCAGTTGAGCTACTGTCTTCGTTGTCTATCAATGGACCTTTTTCACAAGACCGTTATGGTGCATTTAGCGTTCATCGTTCATCTTAAATCCTTGAAAGTTTTTAATATTTAGATTTTTAAAGAAACTTATGAACATTCATGTGCATTTATGTTTGTATTATTTCACCTTTGCGTCAGATTACAAAAACGAATTACCGCTTATGCGAGGTATTTCTAATGCAGCGTCTATGCCTGCGCGTAAATTTGACGTTATTCTCTCCTCTGGCTGCCGTCATCAGTCTCACACAATATTTTTTTCCTTTTTCTGAAAGTCTTGATAACACCATCGTGGAGTTTTACTTTTATTATTTCAGCAAATAGGGTTGTGGGTTGAGGAGAAGGTAGGATTGTTTTTAATCATCGAGTGACTGTCAAATGTAATTTTTTTTCAATGTTAGCTGCTGGTTTTTCATTGTATTGATGTACACTTGGCAAATGATAATAATTGATACTGTTTCTCTGTGGAATGATGTTTGAAGTGTGAAGATAGATAGTCCTTGTGTGATTAACCATGGACTCATGGAATAACGAAATGAAAATGAGAGTGGCCGTCTAACTAATGATGCATTGTGATTGACTGTGGGATAAAAAGGGTGGAGTGAGAGGATTGTGTCATGCACTGAGGAAAGGATTGTGCCAAAATGTTTGTCTCTTTAAATCACCCAAAGAATGTAAAAATAAAAATGATACGAATCATAACCTTTTTGAATAATAGCACTGACAAGATTGGCGCACCAATGAAGTTTCTTCAAAAACCGCACGCGCGCAGGGCAAACTTCAGCAACTCTACGCAAGCAAATAGGGTTGTAAAAAAAATATTTGTTGTACTCTCCGATTCACTGCTCTCAGTTTACCCATCTATGACGCCTTCTGCTACTGAGAAAGCCGGATATGTGAAAAGAGTCTATAGCCGACACAATTTGTTATTGAATATTTGTTTGAGGGCGGAGCGGTGGCGCAGTAGGTTGTGCTACTGCCTCACAGCAAGATGGTCGCTGGTTCGAGCCTTGACTGGGTCAGTTGGCATTTCTGTGTGGAGTTTGCATGATCTATCCGCGTTCGTGTGGGTTTCCACCAGGTGCTCCGGTTTCCCCCGGGTGCTCCAGTTTCCCCCGGGTGCTCCAGTTTCCCCCGGGTGCTCCGGTTTTCGCACAAGTCCAAAGACATGCGATACAGGTGAATTGGGTAAGCTAAATTGTGCATAGTGTATGTGTATGAATGAGAAAGTATGAGTGTTTTCCAGCGATGGGTTGAAGCTGGAAGGGCATTCGCTGCGTAAAACATATGCTGGATAAGTTGGCGGTTCATTCCGCTGTGGCGACCCTAGATTACTAAAGAGACTAAGCCGAAAAGAAAATGAATGAATGAATATTTGTTTGAATATTATATGCCTAGATTCTCTATACTCTGATCATTCAGTCATTCATTCATTCATTTTCTTTTCCAAATATGTATTGTAATAATAAGCTTGGCAAACAGATTTGAAGATTTTGATGTTGGTAATAATCAGATAAAAGAATGCATGTAGTAGATTGTGTTGTAAAGCTTTTCAATAACATTTGTTTTGTTGACAGAGGCCACAGAATTCAAATATGATACAGCAGGCTTTACAAGGATTATACAGTCATTAAATCCAACTCAGATTTAAAAAAAAAAAAAAACATTGCCACTAAGTAGTATCCACTGTATGACTCAGTAAATTACATAAAACACTCCAGTTTTGTGTCTGCTGCATCCATTTAACCAGCGTGGTGAGCGTAATCACACTGTACATCTTCTATAAACAAACACACTTATTGCCATGACCTTAGACTAGTAACACCCAATGAAGACTACATAGTCTGAGCCAGGCTTAAGCATCGAGACAGCTGGGCATTAAATGCTGGCACACCCCGGCACACCTGTCTAACTGATAGCAGGCCTCTTCACGGACAGTTCGTGAGAACCCGTGGTTTTCAGCACAGAGGAGATACACACCAAGTCTGAAACAGTACAGGTATAGTTTTCTCACCCAACTGGCCTGCTATTTAATAGAGTTCAGAGACATTTCTATAGGGCTCGACACCTTTGGCTGTGCTATTGATACCCTCACAGGTGTCTGTAGACACATAGAAACAGAGCGTCTTCATTTACACCTAATCATTGATGGACGTTGTTGGGTGGAGTATGGAGTGCTTTCAATCGCCTGCAGTTCTGTGCTTGTGTTTGTCAGAGCCAAAATAAAAGTAAAAGATGTTCATGGTGGTCATTGTTTTAAAGACAACCCCCTATTATGGGTTTTCAAAAATGAGCTTGAATGCAGTGTGTAACAGAGCACTAAGTGAATGAAAACATCCAGCTGAGGTTTAAATCTGAAAGTGCACCGTGTTTAAAACTATTGATTCTGTAACAAAATAGTCGACTCAGAGTCGAACGAATGAATCGAGTTGGGTTCAGATCTTTTACTTGAATGTGTTGACGTCGATGTTGTATATCACCAAATATGTAGGTCCAGATCTGGTAAAATATAAACACACATTGGACTTCAGACACTAACAGAGCGCTGAGGATCACAGGACTGATCATGATGCGAAGATGACGATCACTGCGGGGAATAAAGTGTTAAAGTTCATTTTTATAACAACACTACAGTATAGCCAACCGTGTGCTGTGTTTGTTCCTTTCATTTTTCTGATTTTTGATACAATAACCTACACTGCAATGCGGGACTCATCAGCCGTTTGTTATTTAATGGAGCAGCAGAGACTATGATGTATGGGACTTTGTCAGTAACTGTTACAGTTCATATGGACCAGTTTCTTCTTCCTCTAGATCATAACATGTAAGTGTAATTAAAAATGTTGCCTCATTTTGTGTAGTTTGCAAAATATGAGTTTAATTGTGTGTTATAAGTTGTAATCCCTCCGTGCGGCTTGTAATCACTTATCTATTATAGATCAGTGCTTGTACTGTATATCTCAGGTTAAATCTTTTAACGGACTATCAGCGCAGATTAGCTTTGTGCTAAGGAGGGGTTTGGGAATAAATGAATCGCTGAATGAATCATATGGGAGACATTGGGATAATTAGGTGAAAATAAATGCATATTATTAGACAATGAAAGGGTTTTTGACCTTGCACGCATATCAGCCTGTTGTTGGAGACCCCCAAAACCAAAATATGACCTTTTATAATACAAAATAGGGGCTCTTTAAATGTGAGATCCGGGGAGTATATTGTACTTTACTGACAATACGAGACACACACAAGGTCACCGATGCATCTTTTTTTGTTCTTTGCTTATGGGTTCAGAAGTTTGAAAGGTAACCTGCTGAAATTGGTCCAACTAAGAATTTGTTAAATTGGTAATAAAATACCTTTTTTGTTGTTGATCCAATCACACTAAATCCAACAAAGGGTTAACTGGGGATATGTGCCCAGAGCTACACACATGTATTTGAAAAAACTGCAAATATGTGCCCTGGCACACGTCCGGTTGCATTTTTGTGTGTAAAACTAATGATACAGAGTGGTTTGATGCCACTGACAACTTCTGTTACTTTTCGTGCAACCGTTTATCTCTGTATGGGTGGATTTTCTAGCATAAACAGTTTGCTTGGTAGCTCATCTTTGGACAGAGAGTGGACCAGAGAGTCCAGAGAAGGACGGTTTCAGGAAATAGGTACAACAAAATTAAATTTATTTCTAAACAAGCAGTATGCTTTTCTCTTATAGATTGCTTCTGAAAACACTATCAGTTGGGTTTAGGGAAGGTGGTGGCTGTATCAGTCTGCAGCAAAGCTGATATATTATGCATGACATGACAGCCAGCTTCTCGTGGATGCATGCGAGGACATGTAAATGGCATGTGTAATTAGCAAATAACCAAATTGCCCTACCAGTCCGCGGATCAATTGGTGCCGTGCCACACAAGAAATCATTTATTATTTACATTTTATTTATTATCCGAGTCTGAATGATCTTTTATTGTGAAAATAATTTATAATATATTAATTTATAATAATTTATTCATATTTTGAAAATAATTTATTTCTATTCTCTCGGTTCTCAATCTCAATCACGTGAGCGCAAAAAATTAACCCACAAGCTAGCAAAATTAATAAGAAACAGGTATCTTTAAAGTTTCTTTGCAAAGGGGAAATGGCCCAGTGAAGGACCCATGAACTGCCAAAGAATAGATCAGCAACCCATTTGTCAACAAATCAGGTGAATTCAGCATGTCTGTGTAGGCAAAAGATCAACTGCTGAAGATCGCAAATGACGGCAGCATTAGTGGCCGCTTACATAACGCGTCTTTTCCGTGCGCAAGTTCTGTATTTTCAATAAAAGTACAACAAAGGTGCAAATAAAATTACAAGATTGTCGATTGTATTTCTTACCATATTAAGACTAAAGTCTAAAGTGTCAATCATTTGGAATCAGGCCGATCTGGGACCGGACCCTCCAGTCGACCCCCAGCTGAAAAAAACCCGCCCTCCATCTGCCCCCAGCGGAGTGTGATTGACAGCTTGACTATGAGGATTGATGGTGTATTGAGAGACCCCCTCCTTCCTGAACTCTTACTCTGCCCTGTCAATGGACCAGGCGCTCGCTACATCAATGCTAAAGTAATTAGCCAACGGTAGTCATATTTCTCAGTCTGGGAGTTCCCTGCGTCTGAATAACTGCCATAAATCATACTGAGTGACACTGACACAGAGAATAAAAGGCAGCCTGACACACTCAGACTGTATACCGTTTAACCAGGGAAAAGGAGTCGTGTAAAGCTCTTTCAACTCTCACCTGCCCTTACTCAATTACAGTCTATTATTCTTTCTTCTTTAAAGAGATTATTCACCCAAAAAATCATTTACTCGCCCAACAAACTTTTAGCAGAAATGCCATAAAGATATCTGTTTGAGTTCACTAAAGAGCTTTTGAAAGAACAGTTCTTTAAATAACTATTTGTTTTAACTATTTGCATTAGGGTTGCATGGTTTTCGGTGCTATGGTAGTCTCGCGATACTATGGCTCCAAAATACTGGCGGTACCACTGTAGTTTGTAAACGGTAGTATCATCATTAATTGTCTATCTACATAGATAATGTTAGATGTGGAAAAGTC
Organism: Danio aesculapii; assembly: GCF_903798145.1. NCBI lineage: Eukaryota > Metazoa > Chordata > Actinopteri > Cypriniformes > Danionidae > Danio > Danio aesculapii. The sequence goes on from NC_079451.1 coordinate 33,149,363, forward strand.
ACTAAAATGCTCACACTTTTGTGCAACAATAGACCATTTTATTTGAATAGTCTGTGGAGCCTTTTAAGGTTGCACTTTACTGATGTTTTCTGATGTTTCAAATGCACACCTGAATCGGTTCATTTCTGTTCCTGTCAATATGATTTAGTAGCTACAACAACCGAAACAATCTCTTAAAAAAGAATGAGTCAGAAATTGAAATTTTGAATTACTTTGTTAAAACTGAAAAAAACTAAAACAAAATAGCAACAGGAAACATTGAAACAATTTTTGACCACTTCATATAGCCTTATTCCGCTGGAAAAATACTCTTTTGGTAGCAAATTTTGTTTGGTATATTTTTTATTTTAACATATCACTTATCTACAAAATAAACAAAAAGAATGAATAACTTTTAGGTGAAATGACGTGCAAATAATACTTTAAACCATAAAAAATGAAAAATAAAGGTTCCAAGTATGGTGAAGTTTATCTATGTAACTATTGTTGCCAAGAGTTTTTATTTTAAGGATATTATAAAAACTTATTTAATTATTTTAGAAAAAGTTTAACGGGCAGTTATTGATCTAAATCTTGGAAATGTTATGTTTTGACAACATTAGGCAGATTCCATAATAACAATCTCCACCTAACACTTTTGATTGACAGAAAAATAATAGTAGAGTACTTGTGCTTTTCACAGATGCTACATCCTGTAATTATGGTTGCTGTGCACATGATCTCAGTTGCGCAGACTGACTTTTCTCACATTCCCCACATTTCATATACAGTTGAAGTCAGAATTATTAGCCCCCTGTTAATTTTCCCTAATTCCTGTTTAATGGAGAGATTTTTTTCAACACATTTCTAAACATAATAGCTTTAATAACTCATTTATAATAACTGATTTATTTTATATTTGCTATGATGACAGTAAATAATATTTGACTAGATATTTTTCAAGACACTTCTATACAGTGCAAAGTGACTTTTAAAGACTTAACTAGGTTAACTAGGCAGGTTAGGGTAATTAGGCAAGTTATTGTATAACGATGGTTTGTTCTGTAGACTATAGGAAAAAAATTTTGCTTAAAGGGGCTAATAATTTTGACCATAAAATGGTTTTAGAAAAATAAAAAAATGCTTTTATTCTAGCCAAAATAAAACAAATCAGATTGTGAAAATGTTCTTGCTCTGTAAACATCATTTGGGAAATATTTAAAAAAACAAAACAAAAAAAATTCAAAGAGGGGCTAATAATTCTGACTTCAACTGTATGTCATTCAGGGTGGGTCTTCATGCTTTTTTCCATTAAGTGCATGAATACATGCAAAATCACCTCCATGTTAAATTTGTTTTCCTGTGGGATCAAGTTGACAGTACTTTACATCACTGCAATAGACTATTGGCCTTTTTGGTCTGCAAGATAATGCAGAAATTTCCTTAATGGGATTGCACATTTAAAGTTCTTTTTTAATTCAGAAAAGCAGTTTGAACGATTTGTTCAAGAATCGGACTAATCTTGTTCTTGAGGGTTTGGTTTCAGTGATCCAATCACAGCAGTGGAGGGAAAGAATATAAATGATGTTGATGTTTGTCACTGAAAATGAGTGCATAGTTTTAGAAGACTGGTATTTTTTGTAGGGATGTCCAGATCCGATCACGTGATCGGAAATCAGGCCCGATCACATGATTTCAGACTTGATCGAAATTGGATGTTACCTCCCGATCAGGACTCGAATATATATGTATATCATTATTTTTTAACACATCTATAATTATGTGTTGGCACAGAGTTAGACACCTTTCTTGACTTCACACAGAAACAGCAACGCATGCAGCATGACATCACTTTGTTGCAGAGTTGCTATTGGTTAATTGTCTGCAAAGTAGAACACGGCAGCAGCTAGAAGCAAAATGCACGAGTATGTCTGTGGTCTGGAGGTATTTTGAAGTTGATGACGACAACATTGCCATAGGAAACTGTGAGATATGTCAACTTGGGATTGCCTGGGGGGTATTTTAAATTGAGGTGCTATTTGTTTTTATATTAGATTTTTTATATTAGATTTCTTTTTACAAAGAATTTATGTTATTTATTACTTGATTGTTCAAGCTACCTCACAGAAGTGCTCTGTTTGTAAACAGAGTTGATGAATGTTAATAATAGGGTGAATTAAATAAAAAAATAGGGAAATCTTGGACCTGTTTCTTCTATCTTCTTTATTCTTTTTTTTAATTTATTACAGAAGTATCGAATTGGGTTTCAGTATTGGTAGATACTCAAAATCAAATGACTCGGAGGCCAAAAAAAAAAAAAAAAAACCTGATCGGGACATCCCTATTATTTTTACTCTTTGATGATTGAAGATTAAACTGCATGGAAGAGTATATTATGGTAACTATATGATAGGGATCAATTCTCACTATTAGCTAGTGGCCTATTACCTGCATATTGTTTGCTGTTTATAAAGCACATATTCTGTATGATATTATTCTACACCACTAAGCCCAACTAATACCTTACTAACTGAGTTCAGAGTTCAGTTCCTATATGTTTATATTCAGTAATTTCACTGTACAGGCAATGAAAACCTATTCATCTCCATAAAAGAGAAAAAACTGAACCTATACACAAGAATCTGAATGTTAATTTTAGAAGAAAGCTTTAGATGACATTTGCCAGTTTTTGCATTAAAACTTTTCAATTAATAAGCAGCAAATTAGGGTTTTATTGAGCTAAGTATTAAAAGTTAATGTTTATAAATTAAAGAATTAAAATGAAGTATGTCCTATTATTCAAATCATAATAATTACTAAAACCTTCCCTCTGTGTTTCACAGAATATTGTTTGAAACAACATGAGGGTGCATAAATGAAGACCGAATTGTAATTTTGGGGTGAACTAATCCTTTAAATGAAAAGGCTGAGGAGAGGAATGTGTTGAAGGGGCACACGTGTGACCCCTGTTGGGCGTTTCTCTTTTAAATGTATTTCTTGCAGTAATTGTTCTGTAGGTTTTTAAATAGCTTTTGAGCTTCTGTCTGAATAGGACAACTGAGTCAGCAGGGTTTTTTGGAAGCCTGACCTGTCTGCAGCACTAAGGGTTTGGTAGCTAAGGAGAGAAGCGGGAATCTTATGCATTGACAGACAGGGAGTGGAGTCTTCCTTTCAGAATAGCATTCACTCAGCACAGAGAAACTTCAGGTCAGTCTTTAGAATAGACGTAGCAGCTTGAGGCTAAGCCAAAGCTGGCACTTTATTCACAAAGAAATATCTGAGCATGCATGTGGAGCTACTTATTGAAAAGAAAATGTCACTGCAGAGTCTATTTGTTTTTGATGTATTTAAAAGGTGTACATATACATTTATTTATTTTATTTGCATTATTATATTGCCATATATTTTGTTCAGTAAGAATCCATTAAAATGATTGAAAGTAATAATAATGATTTTAACATTAAGAACAATGTAAAAATGTATCATAGTTCCCACAATAAATTACAATTGACTTCAATATTGAAAACACCACTTTTTTCTTGAGCATCAGATTAGCACACACAGTGATTTTTGAAGCGCTATGTGACACAGAAGAACCAGCTTTAGCATGGCTAAATAAATTCAAAGTATAAAAATTGAAATATATCACAATAAAAAAAAACTATTTTAAATAAGAATATTTCACAACATTAATTTGCTTACTGAAAAAAATATATATTTCTGAGAATAAAAAATGGCTTGTTTCAGGTACTTGAATATTAAAAGTTCATCATAAGGATTTATTGATTATTTAAAGCACCAGTACTTCTTAATACTAGTGTAGTAATACTAGATTTATATTCATTAACAGCATAAGAACAAAAACACAAAGCTAACACAAAATAGTATGACTAACAGGTTGATAGCATGACTTAACACACTGATAGCATGTTTTATATTGTTGCTAGACTGTTTATACCACAATATACCACGTTTTCTCAGATTGATAGAATGTTTTTTATTATACCGCTAAAGCTTATTGCATGGTTTGGCCTATTGCTAACATGTTTTATCAAGTTGTTTCTAGCATGATTTAATAAACTGATGTTATTATGTTTTAGCATATTGTTAACGTGTTTTTAGCATATTTAAGAAAGTTGCTAGAATGTTGCAACATTACACATTGTTTATTCAGCTAGCATGTTCTAACATTGGTGTGTGTGTGTATGTGTAACATGACTTTACCATGGCATTTGTTATGAAACAGCATTTAAATGGTAATCACAAATGGTAAACATGGGAAATTTTCTCCTACAATAGAAACAATGGTTAAAATCGTTTTTTGCCACACTCGTATAATTTTGTTCATGTTCATTAATATAATTTAACTTACTTATTGAATGTTTTTACATAATAGGATGTTTTAAAAAGATGGACAAAATGTTAGCATCAAAATACTGCAAGCAAGTTTCTAACATGACTTTACCATGGCATTTGTTATAAAACAGCATATATACAAATGTTAATCACAAATGGTAAACATGGATAATTTTCTTCAACAATACAAACAATGGTTAAAAATCGTTTTTTGTCACACTCCTATAATTTTGATCATATTAAGTAACATGATTTAACTTACTTATTGAATGTTTGTACATAATAGGATGTTTCTAAAATGTTGAAAAACTTGACTATACGATGGCGTTTGTTATAAAACAGCATTTATACACTGTAAAACCTAAAAAGTTAAGGTAACTCAAACTTTGAGTAAACCGATTGTCACAATCACCAGCGAACTAATCCTTACAGATCGCTAGTAAACTCACAGATAGCTGAAGAACTACAAATCTGCCATCAAAAGAACTACAATATCCAGTCATGCACCACATACACACAACTGGTTCCTGATCCTGACTGATTAGAATCACATAGCGGAAACTGCTCATGTACTGATTACATGGACTATAAAGTCAGCACACAAACACACACATGTTGCTGAGTCTTGTCAATCTGTATAGTAAAACATTACGACGCGTTTTCCTTTGCCCTGTCTTGAAGTGTTTGAACCTAGCATTGTTTTGTTTGTTTTAAGTTGTCTGCTGCCTGCCTTTTGACCATCTGCCTGTTATTGTGACTACGAATCTGAATTTGCTTGTATACATCTGTTTGCCCCTGTGTTGTAAGTTGCTTGCCTGACCATCCTGTAAATAAACCTGCATTTGGATCCTCACTCCAGCGTCCTGTCACGTAACAGATTGCAACCAACCATTTAAGCTCAAAAACTAATTCTAATGAATACTGTAAACTTAATACATTTGAGTAAATGAAGCAATTTGAGCACAGTAAAACAGAAGAGAACTCAACTAAGTATTGTAAAAGCCATTATTTTAAGACAAGTCAAACCAGTTGAGGAAACTGATTGCTACAAATCATTTGAGTTAAAAGACTAATCTAAAAGAGTGTTAAAAGAGTAATGTGAACTTACTCTATTTAGGTTGAAGTAATGAGGTTCCAGTGGTGTAAAGTAACTAATTACAAATACTCAAATTACTGTAATTGAGTAGTTTTACTTTTACTTTTTCTTGAGTACATTTTTTAGTGCAGTATTGGTACTTTTACTCCACTACTTTCCGTCAACCTGCAGTCACTACTTTATTTTTTTCTTGTCTATTGAGATTAGAAAAATCAGTCCTGTGATTTCGGTCCAATCAAATCACACATAGAAGGTAATTCAACTACTTCAAGACATGTGCCTTACATTGCAGCAAACTGTTTGGAAGCATCAAAATCTTTACACGCAATTGACCCAGAGACTGTTTAGATGCATGTCACTGATGAGACGATGACAGATATTTATTGTATGATGACCGAAATGGCCTTAAACACCCAGCAGGCACAAGACGTCAACATGCCATCAGATTGACATTGTACCCAAATGTCGTGGGGATGCTGAATTTTGTTTGGAAATGAAAATCGGGTTGATGTCAGAACTCAACGTCAGGCTGACCTAAAATCAACCAAATATCAACGTCTGATGATGTTACAGCTTGATGTTGTGTCGACGTTACCACTATGACGTCTATCAGACGTTGGATTTTGGTTGCCGTAACTAACGAATAAATGTCAGTATTTGTCGTTAATATGAAGTTGGTTTAAGATGTTGGCTCAACATTGGATTTTGGTCACTTTCTAACAACCTAAATATCAAATATCAACGTCATTTGATGTCACTATTGGACGTCAAAATAACGTTGTCCTTAGATGTTGGCTAGACATTGAATTTTGGTCACCTGACATCACAACCTAAATCTAGCCTAATATTAACATCTTATGACATGTGCCTGCTGGACAATAACTAAATGCACTACAGAATGTTACGTTTACACACACACTTCTACAAATTGCATGTAAATGCATCAGCTTTTAACAGCGTAATACTCACTACTCACTGCTCTTGAGTACTTTTAAAAGGGATACTTTTTACTCCTACTTTGAGTAATATTTACAACAGGTACTTTTACTCTAATCACACTACATTTTTAGGCAAGGGTACTTTTACTTAAGTATGCTTTTTAAGTACTCTTTCCACCACTGTGAGGTTCAAAACTCTTTTCAAATGAGTAGAATTAACTTTAGAGTTGACTACACTAATTTCATTTGATAAAGTTGACTGCTTTTAACTAAAACTTTTAAACTGAGTTTTACAGTGTACAAATGGTAATCACAAATGGTAAACATGGGTAGTTTTCTTTTTCTACAATATAAATAATAGTTATTTTTGCCACGTTGCTAGAAGTTTGTTTACATTCAATAACATGATTTAACTTGATTCATGATTGAATGTTTTTACATATTAGGATGTTTCTATAATGTTGACAAGATGTTAAAACACCCCAAGCATGCTTCGAACATGACTATACTATTAAAACCAACAGTAATTATACAAATTGTAATCATAAATGGTAAACATGCTTAATATGCTTTTTCTACAATAAAAAACTATGGTTAATGATTGTAAGGGTTACTCTTATGACATAAAACCCTGTTTAGCTTTAATTGGAACTCAAAGCTGATCAGTCCATAAATCAGAAAATATATTTCTACCTCTCTATGCCACAAATGTGACTATAATGGATCAGTCAAGGCATGGTTAAGGACTTCACAGAGCATCCCAATGTGGCTGATGGATTTGCTTCACGTGAAATGGCCCTTCATCCCCAAATCTGAGATGCTGATCTGCCTTCGATTGACTCTCATTCTGTAGAAGCTCATTCAATCAGTCATCTGTCTCTGTAACAGGGGGCCACATGTGTGTAATGGGAGTTTGAATGTGAAAGGACAGCAGATAAATCCAGTTAGCTGTGATTAGATTACACTAGGTTAGAATGAATGGGATCAGTTGGAGAGGTGACAGAGAAAGGGGGGGTAAAACCACACAAACCCCTTTAACTCAATCCATTAGAGTACAACGACATATTCATTAAGTCAGGCCAGCCCAGGACTGAGCTTTAAAATGAGCCGCGGCCCCCCCTCCCACTGCTTTCCCCTTAAAAACTTCCTTCCTCTTCTCTTTCATATTGATGGTCATGGAGAGGGCTTAAAGGTGACCGCTGTGGGGGTTTTGTGTGTGCGTACCTTTCTATAAGTTTCTTCACAAATCCAATACAGAGAGTTTTCTCAGTCTAGGCAATACAATCTTTAATGTGGCCACTTTAAAAGAGCTCGAGATTTTCCCATGAATTTAAAAGCATAGGATGATGAAACAAACGGTTGTTCACAGCCATTGTATAAACATAAAAATGTTGGATTGAATATGCTTGGTGATTCATGAGATTACTCTTGTATTTAGTATGATGCTAAAAACGACATCTCAGGTGTATCTATCAAAACAAGACAAAAACCTTTTTAATTGATTGTGTTAAATATCAAAGGATCTTCATGTATTTCCACACATGCAAAGTTTCGCACTTAAGCAAAAAGGAGAATGCTTTTTGAAGAATTTTCAGCAAGTAATAAACTCAAGAAATGACATTTGCTGTTTGTTCAAATAACTTTTTTTTAAATGAGCTGAGACAACACAGTTAGTGAGGTGTTTTAGCGCTCATGGGGTGATTTGGAGTCTTAATTTGGCTATAACATTCTCTGCGTTTCAGTTAGCAGAATGATTTTTGGTGACAAATCTTACTTTGACATATTTTGAGAAAAAACTTAGAATTTTTTTTAAAGCTTAACAATACACGCAAATTTACTACCCTTTTGTTATGTTCAGGATGAAAACATCCACTAAATTAAACTGCTGTAAAAATGCATCAGATAAATATTTTTTTCAAATTTGTTTTGCTAATCAACCTCAGTCCTGATCAAAACTACTAAATTCTTGGAAAATTGCAGGATTTTAACTTTAATTGGCAAATTCATAAATGATGTTACTGATTTTGGTGGAAAGCAAACCCCACACAAAATGGCATATTTTCAATATTAAAAGTGATCTGTGGACTGGATTTTTTTAGCTTTTATCAAAGTCTTGGACGTGTGACACAGCATTGCCATTAATACATTGTTTTTGATTGATTTTAATTTTTTCTCCCTAATTTACTGTTGGTGGCTGTTTTTGCCCCATCGACTTCCATTATAACTACATTATTTTGATTACAAAATCGTGACACCATATAATCGTGCAATTTTGATTGTTGGTGGTTTTTCCTGTTGATCCACATTGGGCACCATTAACCCTTTAGATTGGCCTGTGCAAAAAAAAGCTTAGTACCTTGATTTTTTTTGAAGTTGAACATTACATTGAAGTATAACAGTAAATTAAAATGCGTGTATGTGTGTGAGTGTGTGAGAGTGACCTTTGCGCACTTACCTTGATGTGTCTGAGAAAACCAAAATATGCATCTCAGCTCTCAGAACTACATGGAGAAAATAAAAACAAAGATTGTGTATTTATGCACCATCAAATGTGGTTATAATGGAAATCAATGGGGCAAAAACAGCCACCAACAGTTAATTAGGGAGAAAAATTAAAATCTAACAATGCATCAAAGCCAATGTTGTTGCTAATCGTTCACATGTCCAAGACCTTGATAAAGGTTTTTTAAAAATCCAGTCCACAATTATTTTTTTTATTTAAAAATACATCGTTTTGTGTGTGTTTTTTCACCAAATTAGTGACATCATTTGTGAACTTGGCAAATAAAGAGATAAAATTGTGTAATTTTTAAAAACAATTAGTAGTTTTGATCAGGACTGAGGTTGATTAACAGATTTATGAAAAAAAGAATGTATTTATCAGATGCATTTTTACAGAAGTTTAATTTAGTGGATGTTTTCATCCCTAACATAACAAAAGGATTGTAAATTTGAACAGTGCACAAGGGTTAAGCTAACTTAATTATTTTTTACAAAGTGTATTGAACATAAAAAAATGTAGTTGTCCTCCCAAAAACTCAATAATTGTGTTTATTCAGCTCATTTTAAATAAGTAGTTTCAACAAGCAGCAAAAATAATTAAAAATAGTAAAAATATATTTTTGAGTGTACATTGAATACACTATATTTAGGGTGCAAAGAGTGAAATTGTATTTTCTTGTAAAGCGTATTCCAGTACATTCTGGTCAAGTTGTGTCTTTGGTGTGATTAGTAGGGTTCGACTGAATTGAGCTCTTTATTGCAGTCCAGCCCTGTCATTCACCACAGGAAACTCCTGTCAGTGGGGAGGCGGGATGTTGAGTGATTGGCGTTTTGGCCATCCAGACAACTTCCTCTGGACGGAGGAAGAACATTAAAATGTCTGGGTCAAAATAACCTGCCTCTCTAATGTCCTCTTCAACCTCTACCTGCTTTCATTTAGAAAGACTTTCAATGATATCTCTAAATGATAAAAGCATGCATGTTTAAGCAGTTAATTTCTGCCTCAGGTTATATTTTTCAAATTTGCAAACACGGATAACTATTTGCATAAATAATGTTTTTTATTGTTCATTGAAGAGTTCATTTTCAAAATTTATGACAATGAATAAAAACAGAGTTTTGTTTTTTACAAGGGAGTATTATAATGGTTATTATAATTAACTATGGGTACAATTACACAACAATGAAGTACTAAAAACAAATCTATGACAATTGATACCATCAAAACTGATGTTTTATGCGTGCCAGGTCAGTAAGTGGAGGTCACTTTGACTATAAATGCTAACAAATAATAATATATTACACAAACAATATATATATATAACATAAAACAACAAAATTATTAAAACTGACTAAAAGGAAAATGAAAGATATAGAAAAAACATTTCAAAATAATTCCTTACATTTATACTCAAAACACTTAACACATTGGGGGAAATCTCCCCATCCACCTGGATGACGTGACGGCAGCCATATTGTGCCAGACAGCACGCCATACATTAGCTGATTAGTGGAGAGGAGACAGAGTGATGAAGCCAATTACCATATGGGGTCAGTGGGCAAATTTGGCCAGGATGCTGGGGTTAAACCCCTACTCTTTTTGAAGGGCATCTTGGGATTTTTAACAACCACAGAGAGTCAGGACCTGGTTTAACCTGGTTTAACTTTAACTCACTGAGCAGTATAGAGTCCTCTTCACTATAATGGGGCATTAGGACCCACACAGACCACAGGTTGAGCGCCCTCTGCTGGCCTCACTAACATCACTTTCGGCAGCAACCTCGGTTTCCCATGGTACTGACCGGGCGCAGCCCTGCTTAGCTTTAGTGGGCGACCATGTGAGAGTTGCAGAGAGCTAGCTAAAATACAAATAAAAGCTACCATAGAATCTCAAAGATACTTAAATCACTAATATAAATAATATATTAACTATATGATAAAGTGTGTGGTATTACGATTTAATAATATAATTTACCAACTTTGTGTTGATGTGTGCTATGTAGGTTATTTAATTATCAATAAATGTGTCTATATGAAGGCAGACATACTGAAGAGGAGAGAGAGGGGGAGAGAGAGAGAGAGACAGAGTGGAGAGGTGTACACTGTAGGTAAAGTAGGTTGAAGTTTAGAGGGTTGGACAGACTTCAAATTCACACCCGTCAGAAACACATTCCAGACAGTGTGTGTCTGTGCAGAGGCTTGTGTGATATATTCTTGGGTACCTCCTACTGTAGCTAAAGCTGAACGTTCAGACAGCTGGAACATTAGACACCCCGACAATGTATTTCCTTTTATGATAAATGTGTGCATATATGTGTGTGTGTTTCTCATTTTCAAGTCAAGTGATGATATGTGATCTGCTGAGGAGTATAAATCAATCCATGAAAACTACATGTGCCTGCATTTAAAAAATGCTGGGTAAAATACAGACACACTCCACTGCTTGGTTCATTTTTGAAACCAGGGGCAGCGTGGTGCTGCAGTGGGTAGCGCTGTTGCCTCACAGCAAGAAGGTCTCTGGTTCGAGCCTCGGCTGGGTCAGTTGGCATTTCTGTGTGGAGTTTGCATGTTCTCCCCGTGTTCGCGTGGGTTTCCTCCGTGTGTCCAAAGACATGTGCTATAGGCGAATTGGGTAAGCTAAATTGTTCGTAGTGTTTGTGTGTAAATCAGAGCGTATGGCGGTTCATTCTACTGTGGCGACCTTTGATTAATAAAGGGACTAAGCCAAAAATAAAACGAATAAATGAATTTTTAAACCAACTGCTAAAACAATGAAAAATGTTTTAAAGATGTGCACAGTTTTACTGAAACTTTAGCTTTTTGCCCGTTTGACAGCACAAAACGCCCAGAGAGTGGCGCTTAAAAGAGTATTCAGTTTTCTCAGAAACAGATCAACATTTCAGAAATCTATTGGCTATTGACTGATTAAAAATTGTCACATTTAAAAAAAATCACATATTCCACCTACACTGTAAACCAAACCAACAGTGTTCCTGAAACAATGATGTGAAACATTTGATCTTGTTTTTTTTTGTGACTTGGAGCTCTTTTCCTTTAGGGTAGCTGTGCATCAGCACTGCGTAACATACACACATACACACACACTGAACCAGGTGAACTCCTGAGCAAGTCTACTACATCAGACGTCAAGTCACTTTTATGTCATTAGTGCTTTATACCAAACAAATTGTGTCACAGCAGCTTTACAAAAAAAAGAGCAACAATTTAAAATCAGGTACAAACAGTGCCGTCCCGTCCAACCAAGTGTATCTGTCTGTGGACTGCAAGATGGGGGCGTAACATAAAAGGGCATAACTTGTAGTAAGCTAGAGGCGAGACTTGATGTTATCGACATCCCATTGAACCATGAGATGGTAAAGTCTAGATTGGATACGCAGCCGGCCGGAAGTGCGATATGCACAATAATATAGCAGCATTTTTTATGACACTGTATAACAATAATTAATATTTTTACAGTACTGTGACTGTTGGGTTTAGGGTTGGGGTGGGGGTAGGTGTTAAAAAATACAATTTATTGGGTAATTTAATAGATAACAAAGAATACTCTGTACAACTACTGTTTCTACGTTACTGTGACAGTTGGATTTAGGGTTGGGGTGGGGGTAGACTTTAATAAAACACAATAAATGGGAAATTTAATAAATAACATAAATTATTCTCATTAACTTCTGGCCACATGCATATCTGATCTAGCAACAACCCAACAAGATATTGTTGGCAAGATGGTGGAAATAATTACCAGAGAACGTATTCACTAAATATTTAGAGTTTTCAACGCATGCAACTCAACTCGCTGACTTTTTTGTCATGACACTTAGCCTGCTCGGCGTCGACCCCTGTGGTTGCACATAACAGTCCAGTGGTGAGCGTGTCAAGTTTGAAAGCCTCCACAAGACGAGGCTGTACATCAATAACTGTGATGGTTGGGTTAAGGTTTAGGGAAGGTGTAGACGTTAATAACTGTGATGGTTGGGTAAAGGGTTTGGGTAGGTGTAGACGTTAATAACTGTGATGGTTAGGTTTTGGTTTAGGGAAGGTGTAGACATTAATAATTGTGATGGTTGGGTTAAGGGTTTGGGCTAGGTGTAGGCGTTAATAACTGTGATGGTTGGGTTAAGGGTTTGGGTAGGTGTAGACGTTATTAACTGTGATGGTTGGGTTTAAGTTTAAGGAAGATGTAGACGTTAATAACTGTGATGGTTTGGTTTAGGTTTAGGGAGGTGTAAATGTTAATAACTGTGATGGTTGGGTTAAGGGTTTGGGTAGGTGTAGACGTTAATAACTGTGATGGTTGGGTTTAGGGTTGGGGAAGGTGTAGGCGTTAATAACTGTGATGGTTGGGTTTAGGGAAGGTGTAGATGTTAATAACTGTAATGGTTGGGTTAAGGGTTTGGGCTAGGTGTAGACGTTAATAACTGTGATGGTTGGGTTTAAGTTTAGAGAAGCTGTAGATGTTAATAACTGTGTTGGTTGGGTTTAGGTTTAGGAAAGGTGTAGACGTTAATAACTGTGATGGTTGGGTTAAGGGTTTGGGTAGGTGTAGACGTTAATAACTGTGATGGTTGGGTTTAGGGTTGGGGAAGGTGTAGGCGTTAATAACTGTGATGGTTGGGTTTAGGGAAGGTGTAGATGTTAATAACTGTAATGGTTGGGTTAAGGGTTTGGGCTAGGTGTAGACGTTAATAACTGTGATGGTTGGGTTTAAGTTTAGAGAAGCTGTAGATGTTAATAACTGTGTTGGTTGGGTTTAGGTTTAGGAAAGGTGTAGACGTTAATAACTGTGATGGTTGGGTTAAGGGTTTGGGTAGGTGTAGACGTTAATAACTGTGATGGTTGGGTTTAGGGTTGGGGAAGGTGTAGGCGTTAATAACTGTGATGGTTGGGTTTAGGGAAGGTGTAGATGTTAATAACTGTAATGGTTGGGTTAAGGGTTTGGGCTAGGTGTAGACGTTAATAACTGTGATGGTTGGGTTTAAGTTTAGAGAAGCTGTAGATGTTAATAACTGTGTTGGTTGGGTTTAGGTTTAGGAAAGGTGTAGACGTTAATAACTGTGATGGTTGGGTTAAGGGTTTGGGGTCGGTGTAGATGTTAATAACTGTGATGGTTGGGTAAAGGGTTTGGGTAGGTGTAGACGTTAATAACTGTGATGGTTAGGTTTTGGTTTAGGGAAGGTGTAGACATTAATAATTGTGATGGTTGGGTTAAGGGTTTGGGCTAGGTGTAGGCGTTAATAACTGTGATGGTTGGGTTAAGGGTTTGGGTAGGTGTAGACGTTATTAACTGTGATGGTTGGGTTTAAGTTTAAGGAAGATGTAGACGTTAATAACCGTAATGGTTTGGTTTAGGTTTAGGGAGGTGTAAATGTTAATAACTGTGATGGTTGGGTTAAGGGTTTGGGTAGGTGTAGACGTTAATAACTGTGATGGTTGGGTTTAGGGTTGGGGAAGGTGTAGGCGTTAATAACTGTGATGGTTGGGTTTAGGGAAGGTGTAGATGTTAATAACTGTAATGGTTGGGTTAAGGGTTTGGGCTAGGTGTAGACGTTAATAACTGTGATGGTTGGGTTTAAGTTTAGAGAAGCTGTAGATGTTAATAACTGTGTTGGTTGGGTTTAGGTTTAGGAAAGGTGTAGACGTTAATAACTGTGATGGTTGGGTTAAGGGTTTGGGTAGGTGTAGACGTTAATAACTGTGATGGTTGGGTTTAGGGAAGGTGTAGATGTTAATAACTGTAATTGTTGGGTTAAGGGTTTGGGCTAGGTGTAGACGTTAATAACTGTGATGGTTGGGTTTAAGTTTAGAGAAGCTGTAGATGTTAATAACTGTGTTGGTTGGGTTTAGGTTTAGGAAAGGTGTAGACGTTAATAACTGTGATGGTTGGGTTAAGGGTTTGGGGTAAGTGTAGACGTTAATAACTTTGAAGGTTGGGTTTAGGTTTAGGGAATGTGTAGATGTTAATAACTGTGATGGTTGGGTTTAGGATTGGGGTAGGTGTAGACATTAATAGCTATGATGGTTAGGTTTAGGTTTAGGGAAGGTGTATACATTAATAACTGTGATGGTTGGGGTTGGGGTAGGTGTAGACGTTAATAACTGATGTACAGCACCATCTAGCTGACAACACAGTTTTAACATGGCTCTATAACTTCAAGTTACGCCTCTAACGTACTTCAAGTTACGAACACGAGGACAAACATGAATGTTTATATCATTAACAATGTGGTGCACAAACGCCATTAAACGCAATACAATTCACAAAGACGGTCAGAAAAAAAATAACCTCCACATTTCAATAAAGAATAGCTTTGTATAACTCATACATGACAAATAGCTGAAATAAACAACAGTATGAATAAAAGCAGAAAATATTAGAAACATACCCAGAAGCACCACACTCTATTTTGCATAACACCATCCGCGATCGGCTATTGGGTGAATTAGAACGACGTAACGTATTCCTACACAGACTCCACATATCTTTCCAAATTGCTCACGATGGATATAAAGCCGAAAAAGTGTCTTCAGTAATATAACGTCACAAGTGTCCTTGCTATTTTTAATTGATCTTCATTGATTTTTAATTGGAAATTAAATGGCGTCCAAACGGCATCTTAAGCAAGCTCAAAGTAAAGGTGTGTTCTGTTCTGCTATGCATAATACATCATTTAGAAATGCAGTATTAGGACGTGTTTTAATAAATGCAGTGATGCCCATGATCACAGAAATACTTGTGTATTATGAGAGAAAAAATAGGCCACATTCAGCATGTTTCATTAAATAATCAGTTAATAATCTATCTGATTCACCCTGCTGAAAACACAGGTTCCCACTCATTTGGTCAACATCGAATCTTTCCCACTGTCCAACATCTAATGCAGAGTTTTGTTTGTGTAAATCTCTGTGTAAAACAAGCTAAAATATGTCCTGCATCTCTAGATATTTATGTATATATTCGTATGTTATAAAATGTATTTGATTCATGTTTTATTTGTATATGTCATACTTATATACTTAATTTTTTTAAATGAGTGTTTTCTGGCTTGGAAACTTATTTGTTTAAATCTGAGTAAATATTTTTACATGTGTATTTTAGGTTAAACATGTTACAGTTAATAAACATTTATACACTTAAACATTAAAATTGTATTTTTTGTGCTTCTCACTGTTTTTACATCAGTCGGCGCAAATTTTTTTTAATCTTGCCTAGGACCCCTCAAGCCTATGGGCTGGCACTGGGCACAAAGTTCAGTATAAAACAAGTTCAGTTTATTACGCAATGTTATAACTACACAGGATAAAAAGTGTCTTTTTCATGTTAAAAGAAGTTTTTGTTCAAACTATCCACATAATGTCTAGTTTCGAAACAGCTGAACAACAGCTGATGTAAACTACTATGACAATGACAACTCAGGTACTGAATATGTGCTTTCCTCAATGTTAAATGTTACTAATATGAGCTTAAATGCCTTTTTACATGAGATGTATTGGCATACAGACAGCAGCAGCAGATAGTTTACGTCAGATCTTACAATTAAGGAACCAGCAAATATACCGTTTAAAAAAGAAACGTTAGAATTGTGCCTCAGGGCAAACCAACAAATATCAGTCACTCAGTGTGTACTTTAATAATTTTAAAGAGCTTTACTTAGATTATAAACCTTACCATTTCATAGGGAGTGCACTACTCTACAATTCTGAATGGCTGGTATTTAAATACTACAGTCATGCTGTATCTGGTGCAAACAGACAAATTGCTCGTCGCTGGAATCTTATTGTGTCACGTGTAGTTTGGGCATGAGGTTAAGCAGAATGAACTTTGTCGATTTTTCATCCAGTATTTTTTTAATGCGGTGTATCTAAATAATGATGTAAAACAGGTGGATGAAAACAGCTACAAATATCCTCTAAAATCCAAAATTCTACTAAAGCAAATGCCACTGGGAGCCAATGCCATGCACAGCACTTGTTGTTCATTCTAATAGCTTTGTTTTAACCCCTTAGGCCTGAAGTCGCAGCGAGAGCGGGTGAGAAGGAGAGCTTTAATGGATTCAGGCTTTTTGACTGAAACACCTTTTGAAAGCAAGCTTTAAAAAAAACATTTGAGGGCCTTTTAAAGTCTTTGTGTCCTGCTCTTTCCTCTCTTCTATTCCTCTGTCTATCTGTCCTTTTTGTACTGAGGTGCATTTGACCTCTTAATCACTGCCTGAGGTGAGCTCCACGCGGCTAATGGATCTGTCCCTCTCGTTCTCACACACACATTGAGATTGTTGGTGCCATGAAGTGTAAACAGGGTGCCTCTTTAAAATGCCATTGTATAGTGTGAGAAGAGAGGAAGACCCTATCCTGGAGCACAGAGTCCATGTCATCATGACCTCGAGAAAGAAAAGTGTCTTCCTGAATTTAAAATCCTTGACAGACTCCTTTAAAAATCAATGCAGAGACTATTAATTACTTAGTTTTTTCTCCAAATATTTCTGAAATCTGTTTAATTAGTTTAGAAGAAATAAAAGTTTTTACAAACAATTTTTAAGGTCAATAATATTAGCCCCTTTAACATTTTTATTTGGACTGGGTACAGAACAAACCACTGATGTTCAATGCCTTACTTCATTAACCTAACTTTGAGTCTTAAAAACTCACTTTTTCAAAACATTTATTTATATGATTTATTTAGATTTGTAATGGCAGAACAGTGGTATAGGTGTCATTATATACAATAACACAGCCATCTATTATACAATCATCCATTGGCTACGATTTCAAGTCTTTTGTGAAGGGTTTTGTGAAATAAATTAATTAATGAAATGAAATGAAATGAAATGAAATGAAATTAAATTAAATAAACACGCTGTGGTGCAGTGGGTAGCACGTTCATCTTACAGCAAGAAGGTCGCGAAGTCCAAAGACATGTGGTACAGGTAAACTGGGTATGCTAAAATTGACCGTAGTGTATGAGTGTGTGTGTGAATGAGTGTTTCCCAAGTGATGGGTTGCAGCTGGAAGGGCATCCGCTGCATAAAACATATGCTGGATAAATTGACAGTTCATTCCGCTGTGGCGAACCCAGATTAATAAAAGGACTAAGCCGAAAAGAAAATGAATGAATGGTCGGTCAAGATACACTCTCCAAAAACTCCCATAGAAGATTTCTGATGCAAGTCATAAGTCAGTTTTTTCTAAGGGTAAGAAAATGGCAATCTGATTTATTCACATATTGACCGAAGGAATGTTGGGAGATGACCACAACAAAAGAATCAATTTTCTTGCAAGATACCTACAAAGATGTATATATATATATATATATATATAGGTTTATGTGACTATTTTCAATTTCATATGGTTCCATTTTCAGCACTGACATCGTAATGTTACAATACAACCATTTAAATAAACTTAAGCATTCATTTAGTTGTTCAAGCATAAAACGAGATGAAAAGATGGCATAAAGATCAGAAGGCGAGAGCAGAAACTCCATTGAAAATACTAAGGTAAAATAAATTTTCATATTTTAAAGTGATGGCAGGGGAAAATGGAACTTAATGCAGTGCTTCTTGTCCGGACTGAGACCCACTTATTATGAAATATCTATTAAGCAGTGAAGATCACTTATTTTTAAAGAAAACAGATCTTAAACGTGATGATTTGGTAATGAAAAGACAGTTCACCAAAAGCTGTCGGGTTGGCTGGCTGAAATTAAAAGTCTGTGTGCATATATTCCATTAGCCTGATTAGTGTGATCATGTGCAGCATCTTAAAATGGACAATTTCAAGGTGATACAACACCTGATCGCCCAGTCTGTGTTTGTTTAACCATCTAGATTCTAAATCACTGCACTTTCAACTATTGAACATTCTCGAAAAGAGAAGATGAATCACGTTATTGTATTTGCCGTGTCGCTGTAGTGTCGGGAGGAAGCGTAGGCCTCAGGGGTCAGAGAGTGAGGTCATGGGGCGACACCCAGAACACAACCTGATACCCGCTCAGCCTTACACCCCTCTGACAGATAAGGAAGTCAGTCGGGTGGTCAGAAGTTGTTACACATCTAAAAACCTCCATCATGGTCCCTGGGGCTTGCTTCCTTCAGTCCACATGCACACACACACACACACAAGCACGCACACACGCACGCACACACATCATACACATACAGTTAGAATCAAATGTCTGATGTGATCTGCAATTCTGATTCAATTTAAAACAAAAATAATAAATGTACTGACAAAAAGATGAAATATTCAACAGAATCTCACAATTTGTAAGTTTTTGATTTAGTTGCAAATTCATTTTCATTTATATAATCTCATTTGTACATTTTAGTACAACTTGATCCTCCACCAATGAGTGGTAGGGTTAGGGGTATGGTTTGAGGTCATGCCTCCTTAAAAAAAATAAAATAAATAATAATAATAATAATAATAATAATAATAATAATAATAATAATAATCGTCACACATTTTCATACAAATTAAATCTGACAATTTTTAGATCAAATTTAGTGCTATATTTTATGTATAAAAAGAGAAAAAAATTATATTAAATTAAGACTATACACTCACCGGCCACTTTATTAGGTACATCTTACTAGTATAGAGTTGGACCCCCTTTTGCCTTTAGAACTGCCTTAATCCTTTGTGTCATAGATTCAACAAGGTACTGGAAATATTCCTCAGAGATTTTGGTCAATATTGAGTAATACGCAGTTGTTGTAGATTTGTCGGCTGCACATCTATGATCTGAATTCCCATTCCATGACATCCCAAAGGTGCTCTATTGGATTGAGTTCTGGTGACTGTGGAGGCCATTTAAGTACAGTGAACTCATTGTCATGTTCAAGAAATGATGATTCACGCTTTATGATGTGGAGCGTTATCCTGCTGGAAGTAGCCATCAGAAGATGGGTACATTGTGGTCATAAGGAGATGGACATGGTCAGCCACAATATTCAGGTGGGCTGTGGCGTTGACACAATGCTCACTTGGTACTAATGAGCCCAAAGTGTGCCAAGAAAACTATTACACCACCACCACCAGCCTGAAACGTTGATTCAAGGCTGGATGGATCAATGAATTCATGTTGTTGATGCAAAATTATGACCCTACCATCCGAATGTCACAGCAGAAATCGAGACTCATCAGACCAGGCAACATTTTTCCAATCTTCAATTGTCCAATTTTGGTGAGCTTGTGCGAATTGTAGCCTCAGTTTCCTGTTCTTAGCTGACAGGAGTGGCACCTGGTGTGGTATTCTGCTGCTGTAGCCCATCTGCCTCAAGGTTGGACGTGTTGTACTTTCAGAGATGCTCTTCTGCATAACTCTGTTGTAACGAGTGGTTATTTGAGTTACTGTTGCCTTTCTATTAGCAGGAACCAGTCTGGCCATTTTCCTCTGACCACTGGCATAAACAAGGCATTTGCGCCCACAGAACTGTCGCTCGCTGGATATTTTCTCTTTTTCGGACCATTCACTGTAAACCCTAGAGATGGTTGTGCGTAGAAATCTCAGTAGATCAGCAGTTTCTGAAATACTGAGACCAGCCTGTCTGACACCAACAACCATGCCATGTTCAAAGTCACTTAAATCCCCTTTCTTCCCCATTCTGATGCTCGGTTTGAACTTCAGCAGATCGTCTTGACCATGTCTACATGCCTAAATGCATTTAGTTGCTGCCATGTGATTGGCTGAATAGAAATGTGCATTAACAAGCAGTTGGACAGGTGTACATAATAAAGTGACCAGTTTATGTATAAACTGTGTAAGTTTGTAAGAAATCCTAATCTTTGGATGTCTCTCTCACACACACACACACACACACACACACACACAATAAAATTTTTAAATATGTAAATAAATGGAAGGCTCTCTTACCCACACTTATCTGTCTTTTTCACAAACTGTCAGACAGTGATGACAGAGAGCATCTAAGAGGAGGGAAAGACCCTTAAGAATCAAAGCAGGACATGAAGGAGACGAGTTTGCATCTGTGTGTGCGAGTATGTGTGAGTGAAACAAGGGACTAACCTGATGATAGTTACATCTAAAAAAAATACATTCTCTTCTATCTCGCTGTTAGTGCTCTTTATCTTTCTTAAATAGTCTAACTCTTTATAGTGCTAATATTCCCCTGTCTGCATTTCTCTTCAGTGTCTCGGTGTCCGACAGGAAGGGCTTTTGTACTGTTGACAGATGAGGCTGTACCTCTGATCATCGGCAGAGACACTTTCTCTCCCTCGGACACAGGAACTGATGATTGAGCAGCATTAGAGAGCGAGGGATAAGGTGACCACTTAAAGCACAGTTGTGTGTGTGTGTGTGTCTCATTCTGTGAATCTCTGTGTTGGCTGAGTTTGTGAGAGTCTAGATTCCACACACAAATGGTTTTCCCCTTAGATCAATGGATTGGTCCGTTTGCTTAAACAGTTTAGCTTGGACTCTATGACTTAGTGTTTCATGGCTGTAGACTGTAAACACATCTGTTAATTAACCACACTGTGTGACTTGTTTTTATTCTCTGTTTAGTTACACTTTCGATTTGCATTAAAATCTCTTAAATCTTTGCTTCTAAAAATGTTGATGTTAAAAAGTTTAGCAATGTGGCTTTCGTTGACATTTTAGTATAGCGATTTATGAAACTAATAACTGGTAATGAGCTGCTAGTATTTTTTCTACAAAATAAAGAAATAAATACATAAAAGTCACTGTTACAGTTTTTGGTCCATTTTTCAGATAAAAAAATGGAAATTCTCAAAACTACTAGTTCAATCTTCATATCATTGTGTCAGTTTTGCACATCAAAAAAAGACATTTCTCATTTTCTCATTTCTTTAAACAAGTTGCAAATGCTTTTGTACATCCATGCAAATGATAATGTGCAGATCTGCTGTTTCCTACATCAGTTGCTTATGTCGTGTTGACCAAAATGTATTATTTTGGTCTCTGTCTGAATAGTCTCACCCCCACAACATTTAATCGCTTGTTCATGGCATAAGTCTTAACATGCAAAATGGCTGAACAAGTTGTCATAATATTTTGTCATTATGCATTTTTCTACACATTTCCATTAGACTTTGTTTTTTCAAATCTGTATACAATTGGTAAACAAATTAACAGATATATTTACCATAAATTTTTGGAATTTAAAATCTGAAAAATATCCTTAAAAAACCAACTTAATCGAGGGATGAAAATAAAAGGATATGTTTTTATTCACTTACAAAAACTGGGCTGTAGGTTATTTTTGTATGATGACTATAACAATAACATTCATTGATTTTTCTTAGGCTTAGTCTATATTTCAGAGGTCAACACGACGGAATTAACCGCCAACTACTCCAGCATATGTTTTACGCTGCAGATGCCCTGCCAGCCACAGCCCAGTCCTGGGAAACACCCATACAGGCTCATTCACGCACACACTCATACAATAAGGCCAATTTAGTTTATTCAATTCATCATATACAATATACAGCTCATGTCTTTGTACTGTGGGGGAAACCAGAGCACCTGGAGGAAACACACAGAAATGCCATCTGGTCCAGTTGGGACTTGAACCAGTGACCTTCTTGTTGTGAGGCAACAGTGCTAACCACTGAGCCACCTTGCTACCCCTATAACAATAACAATAAAGAGATTATAAAAAATTGTTCTGAAAATAAAGGAATAGCAGAAGGTATGACAATAATGAGCATAATGATCTACATTGCAAAATTGTTAAAGAAATAAAGATGAATTGAAAAAAAAACATGTAACAAAAAACGGCATTGTGTTTATTATAATACTGCTAATAAATTTATGTTGTAATTATCTTTGTACTTAACATTCTTGATGAAATGAAATTTACATAAATTAATAGGGGTTTATATGTAGGTTATGGTCAGTGAACACCAAGAATAGTCATGAAATAACGATCATGATACAATATATGCCCTTGTCCCAATTTGTATACTGTGCATCCTAAATACTATTTAAAAATAAAATTAAAAACATTAAATGTGTCTTGAATCACAGATTAAACTGAACTGAGTATTCCAAAAGGTACCCAGATGGTTTATTATTTCCAGTGGACATTCGGAAAATGGCTGTTATTGCCAAAACACATTGTGTGTTAGGCAAGGATTTAGATTTAACAAAAATTAAAAAAAATAAATAAATAATAATAATAATAAAAAAAACTATATATATATATATATATATATATATATATATATATATATATATATATATATATATATATATATATATATATATATATATATATACACACAAAAATGGAGGCTGTGTGAGGCAGGTGGTTCGGTATAGTGGTCTAGATCAAATGGTTTGAGCGATTAATAATTAGAGTTTGACCAAATTTTTAAAAAGACGTTTAATGTTATCAGCATTATATTTAATCTGTATCAACACTGTGAACTTTTATAAAGACAGATTTTAATTATTAATTATTAAATGTATCATTATGCAAACACATGAGCAGATTTCCACACCATTCAAAGTTGCAAAAGTAAATTTTGATATTGTTCTTTTTCTGCTAATGAACAAAGCATTGATAGTCAACAGATAAAGAGTGTGAGCATTTAAAGAGACAGACAGCAAAACTTCAGCACACTTTTAGAATAAACAGAACATTATTGTATTGTATAGTATGTCGGTGCGGACAATAATTTAGTGAGTACTATAATTCACTTAATATTTTTAACGGTGTCAAAACCATCACAATTTTAGGCTGTTGATGACTGTTGACAACATGTTGCTATGGTGTTGCTAAGGTATTCTGAGCCACTTTTTTTGCATCTCAACTGCTAAATATTAAATACTTTTACTTACGAAATAAAAACTCTCAATGTGCGATGAAAAAGTCACAGAATTGGATGCTTTGCACAATAGAAGTAGCCCGCCTTAAAAATTTAACAAATGTGCGGGTGTATAAATGTCTGAAAAAGCAGAACATAGGTTTTATTTGTCACAAAGAGTTTGTGGGACATTTTTTCAGCACATCCCCTCAACAGCCACAGAAAAACAATCCTCCAAATGTGTGTCATTCCACGAAGATGATCAAAGACGATTCTGATATCAAAAGATCAGCATTGTCATTAAAGGCCCAGAAAAACTTGTGTTTTGTGTCCGTTAATGCTAGGGAAAGATCTACAAAACCATATAATGGCCTGTCAACATCAACAGTTTTATGTTTCATGATAATTAAGATGAATTTCACACAGACACGGTAAAATTCCATCCTAATACATCTGGTGGTGTGATGTGGTTTTGCTAACTTGTTTGATGATGTCATCAGTCAGGATCTGAGAGGTTACAGGTAAGTTACATACACAAGTTAAGGAAATAAATGACATATGCTGTATAGCCATCGAATTATGGTAAATTGAACCTAAGTTTTTGTACAACTAAATGAAGTAGATGTACAGTATAAGTTTTAAACCGGTATTGAATAATATTTAGTCATTTAGCAGAATGCTTTTGTCCAAAGCTACTTACAATTGAGGAGGTATTCAGCAATTCAGCAAGAAGAGGCAATACACACAAGAAGTGCTAATTATATAAAAGAATAGTTTGTGCTCAGAGAATTAAGTGCTAGAGGAAGGAGGGGAGTGTTTTTTGTTTGTTTTTTTAGAGAGAAAAATGTTTCTACAGGTGGTTTGTCAAGCCCACTCACCTGTGAGAAGCTCACTTCATAGATGTACCATATATAAACACTCATATATACAGGGCTGTAGCAAAGGGGGGTTCAAGAGGTTCGAAAGACAAAGTTCTTCTGGTAAAGTCCAGAATTGGGCACCTATATGAGCTCATTTGTCCCATTTTAATATGCCATCATAAATTGTGAAAACAGGCAATAATAAAATAACTGAAGAAAAAAAGACTTTTATTATTTAAATGCATAAATTCTGACTGAGGAAATGAGCTGGCCAGTTTGTTATTTGCCTATAGGCTACAGTTTTTAATTTAAAACAAGTTTTAACAGATTCCCAATTTTTGTTGTTTTTTTGTTTGTTTGTTTGACGATGGATGATAATAAATTAGCATTTAAATTAGGTATTTTTTTCATATTTCTAAAATTATATCTAATTACATTATATATGAAACTGTAATAACTTAGTTTAAATGCACATTTGTAAATAAACATACATTTTTGTAAACAAATAAGCACTTTGACAAAAATGTAGAAAGTATATTTGTTGCATCAAATAGTGTGGTAAATAGTGTTGCATCAAATAGTGTGGTAAATAGTAGTGCATCAAATAGTGTGGTAAATAGTGTTGCATCAAATAGTGTGGTAAATAGTAGTGCATCAAATAGTGTGGTAAATAGTGTTGCATCAAATAGTGTGGTGACTTAAATACAGTATTTGAACCTCAATTAAACTGCAAATAGGTCCACTTTTTTGAAGAAGAAAAAAAAAACACCCCTTTTAATAGGTTGGCTACGGGCCTGATATAATATATTTAAAAATGTTTAAATATGTTGAGCGATTTGTAAGAAAGTGCCTGGTGCAAATATGTAAAAATGGAGCAAGTGTGTATTAAAATGACAGAAAGATGAAAGAGTGTTTTCTACAGGTGGTTTGTCAAGGCCACTAACCTGAATGAGGCACACAAAACTGTATGTTGTGAGGTTGTCGTGGGGTGTGTTGGAGGGGGTGAAGGGGTTTTATTTTGTTAAAAGGGGTTCAGGTTATTCCAGAAGAGATGTTGTTTTTTTTTGTTTTAGTAGCATGAAACTTTTTACATAAAAAAGTATTATATAAAAATGTATCATCTTATATTTGACACATCTGGAGTCAAACAACAGAGCAGATATCTTGCTCATTTAAAAACATGCCTTAGGTCTTAAAAAAAAAAGGATTTAGGCTTGCATGCTGAAAGAATTACATTTTTGGGGTGAATCACTGATATTTTATAATATAGAGTTTCAGAATGTTTACATTTGTTTGTATGTGTGGCAGATTACAGATATATGTGAGGGAAGATCTGGCCATGAGTGTGTGACTACACAACAAGCCCCTGCATGTCTTTAACCTGACTTTGAGCTTTAGTTGGTATTCTAGGTCTCTGCTGTTAAAATTAATAACGGGATTTGTTCAGCCACCCCAGACAGGGAATGTCTTCAACACCTCTCCATCTCCTGCCCTCTCTCACATTGTACATAGTTTAAACATCAGAGATTAGTCATGAAAGAAAAATGAAAACCCACCACCTGCAGCATCTTCTGACCTGATTTAAACATGCACTGTTAACCCAATAAGTTAAGGTAACTCAAACCATTTGAGGAAACTGAATGCAACAAACCATTTGAGTTAAAAAAAAAAACTAATCTATACGAGTACTGCGAACTTACCCCATTTAAGTTGAAGTAATGAGGTATTTAATTAACTCATTACCTTCAACACGGAGTTCAAAACTCTTTTCAAATGAATAGAATTAACTTTTAAAGTACATTTTGAACAACATTCATTTCATGTATGCAGATCACATTAGACAGAATGTTTTAAATAAAATAAATTGATGTCTGTGTGTGAATTAGTGTTATTGATGGTTTGTCTTTTTTTGTAATTTACCAAAATCCAAAGAATTTTGCAATTGTATTTGCAATGAACTTGCTGGCAAGTCTTTTGTTCTGAAATATAAGAAATCTTCATTTAATTCAAGTACAATTATCAAAATGGCTACAAATATAGTGTAAGTATAATTGAAGTCAAAATTATTATAAATAATTTTATATAATTATTTAATTAATTATTATTTTCCAAATATTTCCCAAGTGCTGTTTAACAGTATTTCCAATAACCTTTTTTTCTCCACTTTTTTTGTATTTAAAAAAATATATATTTTAAGGTCAATATTATTAGTCCCCTTAAGATTTATTTATTTTTATTTTTTTTTTTTTTTTTTGGATTGTCTACAGAATAAACCACTGTTATCCAGTAACTTGCCTGATTATGCTAATTTGCCTAGTTAACATAATAACTTTAAGCTGAATAGCACAAATAAAATTATTATAATCTGCCACCATGGCAAAGACAAAATAAATAGCTATTAGAAATTAGTTTTTAAAACTATTAAATTTAAACATATGTACAAAAATCTGAATTTGGGAAATAATTTAATCTAAAATATTACATGGTTAATGCATTAACTAAAATGGATTAACAATAAGCAAACGCCAGCATTTTTTTCTTTTTGTTATCCTTTATGTAGTCTAAAGTAATGCCTTTGTCTTTCATTATAGCCCATCAATATTACCATACAAAACCTTATTGTAAATTGCTAACGCAATTATTTGTAAAGTAAAATCCTGATTATTACAAGTAGGCTATATATTACCGAAAAAAATATTAGCTTTTGTTTAAAATGTTGAGAAGAGTTCGTTTATCTCAGCGCAAAAACACAATCGTTGCGCTCAACCAACTGCGATCATAAAATAATTAATATTCTTAAATGAAATGAATAATCCATAGAGAGGTTAAATAAATGCGTTATATGAAAAAATCTCTATTTAATAAAAACACCGTTTTCATATTTTTTTGGTTTACACTTTTATAATATTTGCATTCATTTTGCGTTTATCCACTTTACGCACAAGCGAAAGTTTTTTTTTTTTTTTTCAAAAATAAATAAACAGATATATTTATGTTTTACACAAATTATATGCTAATATTTTATGTAGACATTATAAACAAAAATGCTTGCTTAGATCGTAATTAATAAAAACGTGACGACAAAAGGATCGAATGGAATCTCAATGAGGAAATGGTTAAGCAACCAGTAAAACCCCAATCTCTCTCTCACTCACTCACTCGCTCACTCTCTGTTGCTTTTTCTTTCCTTCTGATTCCCTCTGAATAACCTACGATCGCAAATGTTCCCCATCCTTTGTGATCCATCCACGACCTTTTCAACTATGAGAGAAAAAAAACTGCTCTCACGTCACTGGTGAAGGTGGATCATAATATGTGCCAATACCTATAAAGCTCGAGCGCGCGAGATGCACTGAAGACTCATATAGCTCACCAAACAGAGACAGATTCTGAAAGTGGATATTTTTACAGTCGTGCTGAGGTGAGTACACATTCATTGTCTGACACTGTTTCACCTTTAAGTCACCTTTAGCTCTGTAATTGAGATGGTTTGATTCTAGACTGCTGATTGCACGTTTTAGCTGCAAATCTCACAGAGACCGATTTTTGTTGCACCCTTAAATTAAGATTCTGTAACTATTATTAGGTGTAGTTAGTTCATTATCAAGAGTCATGTTGCAAAAGTATATATTTTATGATTGAAAACAAAACTCTGAAGCTCAGTTTCACTATATTAGTATAAACGTTATATGAAAGAACTAAGGCACAACATTTTAATTGAACTTGTGTAGCCTTGTGTTTATCAATACAAAGAGTGTATGGGGTTTACTTACGTTGAAATGTTTAAGATGAGAGATTTTCTGCATTACGCACATATTTGTGCTCGTTTCAAACTTCCCATAATATCAAGTTCGTCGGTGTGGATAAAAGCAGGACTGTCCTTAAAGTTGCACCCCAAGAAAACGTGGATAAACTCGGATGAAAGACATGCCAGCGCATGCAACTTGTAAAACTGTTTGGAATAGTTGTCAGTTTCTTGGCTTTCTCTGGGAAGTTGGAGAGACTGAATGCAGAGTAGATCCCCTTTTCCCCCTCATGATTCACTGTTAAATGTAATGTAATGTTGTATTCTTATTCCATTTCTAGATATCCGAGAAACGCGTAAAGACAGCTTCTTGCGTATTGCACAACTTCTGGAGGCGCTCCATCCCGCAGATCATCATTGGAACAACACGCACAGGCGCACGTGGATTCTGTTCTTTCTCTTTTGATCATCGTTCGAGATGTTCGGGCACGATTTCTGCCTCGTGTCCGCTTTGCTGGCGGTTGCAGGTGCCGTCTTACCGACAGTGCTGCTGCTCGCGGTCTCGCGGCTGCTGTGGGAGTTCAGATGGAGCATCACCCGGGACAGGACGTGTAAACTCCCACTCCCGCAGGGATCCATGGGCTGGCCGCTCGTCGGAGAAACTTTCCACTGGCTTTTCCAGGTAAGACTTTTTTTTTTTTTTTTTTTTATAATAATAATAATAATAATAATAATAATAATAATAATAATAATAATAATAATAATAATAATCTTTTGACTTTATCATTAGATTTTTCTAAAAGTAACACCTTTTCTAATCAGGTTTGAAATGGTGCTGCCCATATTAGGCTATATTGTGGAAATGTTATATTATAATTATATATATATATATATATATATATATATATATATATATATATATATATATATATATATATATATATATTTATTTTTTTTTTTTTTTTTTTTTTTTTTTTTTTTTTTTTTTGAGTAAAATATATTCTGAATTAGGCCTATATTACATTTTATATTTTAAATAGGCTAGTACGGGGAAGAAGGCTACAACGCTTATTAGGTTTATTCATTTTCTTTTAAAGGCTACAGAAATGTTAATTAAACGAAAAGCAAACAAAACGTGATTCTGGGATAATTAATGTGTCGGTGCTCTTTGGATAAGAGCATTTAGCTAACTGAACAAAATAGTTACTAAAGTTGTATGTCATATAATATAGCCTATGTATATACCATAAGTCAAAGTATATGGGTCTAAAATAGCGTTATAAACAAATAAGGAAAAGCAAATTGTTGTAAAAAAAAAAAAAATTTTATTAATATTCAGATGTATGCTGATGACACATATATACATATATATATATATATATATATATATATATAAATATATATATATAAATATATACATATATATATATAGATATATATATATATATATATATATATATATATATATATATATATATATATATATATATATATATATATATACATACATACAACCTTTTTGTAAATTTTGAGATTGATAAAATCTTTGAAGAATATAAATGTCATGAAACCAACTGCTTAAATTTATGTACACTAGGTAAAAAAAAGAAATGTCATATTTCTACTTTACCAGCAAACCACTATTTATTTATTTTTATTCATCATTTACATACAGTGGAGCATTTTATTTAGCATTTTTTGTTATTTCAGTTCCACAGAGAAAGGACTTCTTTTCCAAAGCACCATTTTTAGTTAAATTTTTGCATTATATGCTACTCTAGAGTGTTTTATTTTGCATTGTGTGATAAGGAAAAAGTTGCATTTTCCTGCAAACTATACTGTTTTATTTATAGCTTGTGTAGGCCTACATTGGAGTGTTTTATGTTACATTTTACATGTTATTTCAGCATGTAATTTAAAAGGTAAAGAGTCTAATCTATGTGGTTTGCTTCATCTTTATCACTTATTAGTGATTTATGCACTTCATTTATTATTACTCACAAAATGTTTTCCAATAAAATATGAGACATATACCTTAACTTTTCTGATTTGGACTGTAATGTAATGATGTGCACCTTTTGTGAAGCTGCTTCGGAACGATAATTATTGTAAAAAGTGCTCCACAAGAAAACTTGAAGTGAATTGAACATATAAACTAGTTCATCTACTATACAAATGCACACAGAAGATTATTCTCTGGCATGTGATAAATTGGTGAGGGTGTAATTCTACATGTAGTTAAAAACAGATATTTCACCTTGATTTCATGCACAGTTGCAGAACTGTTCAACCTGTTTCAGAGCATGTAAAATAAAACTGCTATACACTACCTCACAGACACAGAAGTATGAATAGTCCTGCTTAAACTCTGTTATGTTGTGACAGGGTTCCAGCTTTCACATCTCCAGACGAGAGAAACACGGAAATGTTTTTAAAACTCACCTTTTGGGCAAACCCCTCATCCGAGTGACCGGTGCAGAAAACATCCGGAAGATTCTGCTGGGTGAACATACAGTGGTCTGCACACAGTGGCCACAGAGCACACGCATCATCCTGGGGCCCAACACTCTGGTAAACTCAGTTGGAGATCTGCACAAGAGGAAAAGAAAAGTAAGCTGAACGTCTTTCTTAATATCTTATTACTGATATATATCTTCTTGCTTCTAGTTTCTTTGAGCTTGCAAAAACATTTTATTTCCAGCCCTCACTGTTGCAATGAATAGTTATCCAATTGATTCATGAATTTATTATTTGCTTGCTAGATCCTTGCTAAAACGTTTAGTCGTGGGGCGCTAGAGGCATATCTGACTCGCCTTCAGGATGTCGTCAAGTCTGAAATTGCTAAATGGTGCACTGAGGCCGGGTCTGTGGAGGTTTACACCGCTGCCAAGTCACTCACATTCCGCATCGCCGTGCGAGTCCTGCTGGGTCTGCACCTGGAGGAGCAGCAAATCACTTATCTCTCCAAAACCTTTGAGCAGCTCATGAATAATCTCTTCTCTCTTCCTATTGACACCCCAGTTAGCGGCCTGCGCAAGGTGAGAATAACCATAGTTTCAGCCTTCCTTTACAAAATTTATGAGACAGATCACTAAAAAATGACAATTTACTCACAATTTACTCTCCCTCAAATGGTTCCAAATCTTTTTAAGTATTTATTGTTGTTGTTGTTAAATAGAGAAGATAATATTTTGAAAATGTTGTTAACCGGTAGCCACTGACATAGGCAAACAAATACTATGAAAGTCAACAGTTACCAGTTTCCAACATTCTTTAAAATGTCTTCCTTTGTGTTCATCAGAAGAAAGAAACTCAAACAGATTTGAAACAAGTGGAGGAGGAGTAAATGATGACAGAATTTAGATTTTTGGGAACTGTTTAACCCTTTAATTCCAACCATCAAAATTGTGATTGTGTTTCCTTATTTTTGGAATCTCTGAAATGATTTATGTTGATATGTTTGATCAAAAAATATACAATTTGAATTGCCCTCAATTGCCCACAAATTTCTGGTCCAGTGTTTTTGATACACTTAAAGCTATTAACATAAATCTAGACCCCAACCCCTTGACAGCCCTTTTTGGTATTTCAGAGAGAGTTATCTTGACTGTTGCATCTCGCCAGGTTATTTCTTTTCTACTCTTTTAGCTAGACGAGCAATACTTATAAATTGGAAACAGGTACTTCCTCCATTACATGACATGTGGATCCGAGAAATCTTTAGCTGCGTAAAACTTGATGCTTACTTTCAGGATCTCTTAAATCTTTTTACAAAACCTGGAACCCTGTTTTAGACTACTGCATATCAAAGACTTACCCTGTTCAGTTGATATCAGCTCTAATACACAGTAAATAACTGGAAAGAGGAAATACTGCCTCCTTAACGCAAACTTATTTTAATCTTTATTATTATATACTCATGCTTTATAATTATTATTATTATTATTTTACATATTTTATTTTTCTGTTATTTTTTTATTTTATTTTAGTTTTTTTAATTTTGAAAGGATAGTGGGAAAATAAGAGAACTAAGACAGTCTGTAATATTTCCTATGTTGTATTGTATACTACTATGTATGGTCTTGTTAAACACCAAAAAAAAGATGAAAAGGTAGATTTAAAAAAATGCATCAATGTCACATGACTTAATTGTCACTATCATACAACTGAATAACAATGTAGTTTCGACTATGCTTCTCGCTGATCATAACTTAATTTATCCAACATAAAATAAAAGGAAAAATAGTGTTTGTGTTTTAGGGAAGGGTAAAGATTAACATTCAAGTACTCAAATCAAAAAAAGTATTTTGCAGAATCAAGCAAAATAAATATTTTTAGATCAATACATACATAAACAGTCACACTTTACAATAGTTCATTGGTTAATGTTATTACTAACATGAACTAATAATGAATAATACTTGTACAGCATTTATTAAATCAGAGTTAAACATTTAGTAATGCGTCATTAAAATCCAAGTTCATGCTTGTTAACATGAGTTAATATGGACTAACAAGGAACAATACTGATAAATGAATACTGTAATACATGTATTGCTCATTGTTTGTTCGAGTTTGTGAACATTAACTACTACAACCTTATTTTAAAGTGTTACCAAGTAAATGAATGTCAAAATCTTGGTTGCTTTGAAAAAGGTGACCCCAGTCTGTTTGATTTATTCTAGGGAATCAGAGCTCGTGAGATTCTGCACTCTGCCATGGAGAAGATCATAGAGGAGAAGCTGAAAAAACAGCAAGCCAGCGATTACTGCGATGCTTTTGACTACATGCTGAGCAGTGCGAGGGAAAATGACTATGAACTTACAATGCAAGAGCTCAAGGTAAACCTTAAGACTCCAAATCTAAAAATATTGTGTGCTAGCTTTTTACTACACCCAGGTTTATAATGACTATAATGTCTTTCACTGAAATATGCTTATGTACCAAAAATCTTGTCAGGAGTATTTAGTGCAAGAATCATTTGATCACATATTAAACAATGCCATTAAAGGATCACAGTGCAGCAACAAAACTCTAATTTATTGTCATTTAACATATTATTTTATTTTTCATTATTTTAAAAAGCACTAGGATATACCCATTTGTAAGCAAAAAGTCAAAACTGAAAATTCTATCATCATTTACTCTTCCTCCACTTGTTCCAAACTGGTTTGAGATTTTTTTTCTTCTTCTGTTGAACACAAAAGAAGATATTCTGAAGAATGTTGGTTACCAGTAGCCATTTATATTCATACTGTGGATGTTAATGGCTATCGGTTTCCAAAATGTGTTCAACATAAAAAACACTTGAGGGGGAGTAAATGCTAAATAATAGTTCACTTTTGGGTGAACGTTCCCTTTAATTATTTAAATATAATACTTGCATGATCACTTATTATTTTAAAGAATTAGAAACCAGTAGTCTTGCTCAGAATTAGCATGCTTTATTTAGCATACTTTGTTAAGCGAAATGATAATGGAACATACTTTGACCAAATATATTCATATTATATTTTCTCAAAGGTTATTTAAAATGTGAAATCAGCCATTAGACATTTTTTTTTTTTAAAAATGAGATTTAAACATAAATGAATAAATTAAATAAATACATAAACAAATAAACGAATGAATACGTTTTCCATCTATGTATGGCTTGTTAGTATTGGGCAATATTTGGCAGAGATACAAATATTTCAATATCTGGAATCTGAGGCTTCAAAAAAATTTTAATACTGAGAAAATTGCCAATAAAATTGTCCAAATTTAGTTCTTAGCCGTGTAAATTACACATAAAAAATAGGTTTTAATATATTTAGAGTAGGAAATTTACAATATGTTCTTGGAATGGCGACATGGTGGCTCAGTGGTAAGCACTGTCACCTCACAGCAAGAAGGTTGCTGGTTCGAGTCCTGGCTAGGTCAGTTGGCATTTCTGTGTGGGGTTTGCATGTTCTCCCCATGTTGCCGTGGGTTAACTCTAGGTGCTCTGGTTTCCCCCACAGTCCAAAGGCATGCGGTATAGGTGAATTGAATAAACTAAGTTGGCCGTAGTGTTTGTTGCCACAGTGGAATGAACCGCCAGCTTATCCAGCATATGTTTTACACAGTGGATGCCTTTCCAGGTGCAACCCAGTACTAGGAAACATCCATACACACTCATTCACACATATACCCAAGGGGCAATTTAGTTTATTCAATTCACCTATACCGCATGTCTTTGGACTGTGGGGGAAATCAGAGCACCGGGAGGAAACCCATGCCAACATGATGAGAACATGCAAACTCCACACAGAAATGCCAACTGACCTAGCCTGGACTCGAACCAGCGACCTTCTTGCTGTAAGGCCACAGTGCTAACCACTGAGCCACCGTGTCACCTGATTACTTTTAATGAGGCATTTTAATGACAAATACAGTTTGTTCCGCTAAAAATGTGATCAGAAAAAATATTGATGACACAATTTAATGCCTCATGAAAATCATGTTTATGATAGGGGGCGAATAATCCAAGAGGGCTTATAATTCTGACTTTATGCAGAAATGAACTGTATGCCCATGCAACCCAAGACATAATGGTCAATTAATAAGTCCTGAAAACTAAAATATATTTGCATTTCATTTGACTTCAGACTTACAAAATAAAAATGCATTTCAGGAAACGGCAGTAGAGTTAATCTTTGCTGCCCACTCGACGACGGCCAGCGCATCAACATCCCTGATCCTGCAGCTGCTGCGTCATCCAGACGTGAGCGAACGAGCCAGAGCAGAGCTGGAGAGCGAAGGCTTGATCACTGATGGCCACGGACACTGCCGCTCTCGATGCAATGGGAATGCCATCAGTGAAGAAGGCGAAGCTGCGGAGAAGAGCACTGGTGACTGGAGATCAGCGATTAATAAAGCAGCTTGTTTTGAAGCAGGGGACAAGGAGGAGGGCCGTCGCTCTCGGACCCATGTCCCTTACCTGAGCTTGGAGAAACTGAGTCAACTTTCATACCTGGACTGCGTGGTCAAAGAGGTGCTTCGCTTCCTCCCACCGGTGTCTGGAGGATACAGGACAGTTCTGCAAACATTTGAACTGAACGTGAGTGACTTTTTAGAACATGGAATTGATAGTGCATTTTTTAAAATACATTAAACCAAATGCAGCTGAGGAATCTTTATGAGTCTATATTGTTTTAAAAACTGATTATAAAATCAAATCAAATCAAAATCAAATCTAATCACTTTTATTGTCACATCATCAGCACCACGTGTGCTGTGATGAGTGAAAAGCTTAGGTACTGGCTCCAGACAGTGCAAAATACAGACAGTGCAAATACAACGACAGTGCAAAATACACAGTGCAAAGTGCAGACAGTGCAAAATACAACAACATACAACAGCATACTCCCAAAAAAAATAATAGGACTATGTAAAATTGGCAGTGTTGACAGCAATATGTACAATGAATAGGTGTACACATAGCTGTAGGCAGTATTGTTTTAAGTATGGATTGGTAAAAGTTCAGTGCATGCTACATATTGATGGTGTGCAGTGAGGGGTGTGGAAGAGTTTGTGTGGGGTGTGTCAAGTGTTCATCAGTCTGATAGTCTGAGGGAAGAAACTTTCCTTCAGTCGGCTGGTGCGTGACCAGATGCTGCGGAACCGTCTGCCTGAGGGTAGCATAGAGAAAAGTCTATGGCTTGAGTGGCTGGAGTCGCTGATGATTCCCTTCTCTTTTTCTCTTCTAAATCATGATATAGAACACTTAAAAACTGCTGTAACATTTACAGTACTACAGGCAATTTTGGTTGCCAGTAATACTGTAAATTTTACAGTATTACTGGCAAAATTTACATGCACACTGAACATTAACAATTACAACTGTACTGTAGTTTTACAGCACAACTGTAGCTGTTAATTTTTAGTGCACTTCAGTGTTCATTTCGTCGATGACTAAAACTAAATAAAAATCAAGTGATGGTGTCTACAACTATAAAAATATATATTTATACACTCACATTTTCGTAGACTAATAAAAATGAGACAAAACCGTGATTGGGAACGTTTTCTTTGGAAAATATCCAATCAGAATCAATCTTGGTGTGTGATGCATGAGGCACACACACACACACATTTGAAAAGTTACTGATCCACAGTAGACGCAGGATGCGATTACAACATCATAAGACTAGAGTAGATTTATGCCGAGTTCAGACTGCATGATTTTCAAAGTAGTCGTGTCACTGATGTTTTCACACGGCATGACTATCTGGGCTATAGTTTTGTCGCTGCTTTGTTTACACTGCAAGATGGATCGCACTGGATGACTTTACAATAGGAAGATCGCCTACAACTTTGTCCAAACTACGACTCACAACCAAAAACACATAGTATATATTTTGTTATTAACTACATAATGAGAAAGAAGACTTTAGTGGGGTAGAAAATGTACATATTTGCTCACCTGAATTTAAAGGGAATTAGCAATTTCTCCTCAACCTTTTTTCTTTTTTGACCCGGTTGTGATATTGCTCCGATGACATGTCAAACAGACACGAGTGCTCCTGCCAAATTTCTGCTAGTTTTTCCTCTATTTCTTGAGTCCAAATATACTGAAAATGAGCACTTTTAACTTCTCCCCCAAGCTCCCGCTGGCCTGCAGGTACCCTCACTAGTGGATGCTGCTCTCTCATTTGTCTGTACGTGATCGCCAATGTTATTTTCAGTCAAAACTCACACCTTTCAAAAATTTCACATGCCATGATTTGAATCGCTGACAGCTCAAGATATTTAGCATGCCAAATATCTCACGGCCATGGGCGACTCATCTGCGATTCTCTCAGATCACGTCCTTGATAGTTCATACTGTGTGATTGTCACTCACGTGAACGAGCACAAATTTGCCTGTGATTTCAGGCATTTGTCGCTGATTTCTCACAACCTGTCGGTGAGTCAAAATCAGGGCTAAAATCATGCAGTCTGAATCTTATGAAATTTAGTCGACTAAAACTAGACTAAAACTAAAATGATTCAGAAGACTAAAATATGACTAAAACTACAATGAAATTTTTGTCAAAAGACTAAATCAAAATGTGCTGTCAAAATTAACACTGGTGCACTTGTACATTTTAAAGTATTACAGGCAACCAAAATCCTCAGTAATACTGTAAAATTTACAGCAATGTTTTAGTGTATGAATAATAACCATCATTATCAATGTGCTGCAGATAAAAAAAAAACATGGATTATTATCATTATTATTTTAGATTTAGCTGAGAATTTTGCCATTAATTTGTATTACTCATTTATTTACTGCAGTCTAGTATGAATGAAAAATAGTAAAAGCAAAACTAATAATCATCATTATCGTTTGCTGCTTTTGAAAAAAAAAACAAGGAAGAAAGAATACTGTAACTTTCTTCAGTACTGAATAATCAAATGCTCATATTAGTCATTTTATAATTATTTTTTTAGGGGTTTTCACCTTTAATGTTATAGGACAGTGAAGGACAGACAGGAAAGCATTGGGAGCAGAGAGAGGGGAAGGATTGGCATAGGACCTCGAGCCAGGAATCGAACTTGGGTCGCCGTGAACACCTTGGTGCTATAAGTCGACGCACTTAACCACTAGGCTATTGGGGCCGACATATTAGTCATTTCATATTGGCCACAATTATGATTAGTATTATTATCAATTGAGAATATTACAAATGTAATTTTATAAATGATAAAATTGTCATATAGCTTAATTATTATTATTATTATTATTATTATTATTATTATTATTATTATTATTATTATTATTATCATCATCATCATCGTCGTCGATCATTATTGTTAATAATAATAATAATAATAATCAAAATCCTCATAATCATCATAAAATAAAAGTTCATGGTGGAAAACAAGTTTTAAAAATAGTAAATTTTTCATTTTTATTATTTTGTTAATTTTATGTTAGAAATAAACATTACAATTTAAAATTTTATCAATTATACATTATAATATGCTGAAAAATCATCATGATCATCTTATGTTGCCAAGGAAAAAACAGAAGGCTGTGTCTGTGTTGTGTCTAATATAAACATGCTTTGCATCTGCAGGGTTATCAGATCCCGAAGGGCTGGAGCGTGATGTACAGCATCCGCGACACACACGAGACGGCAGAAGCTTATCAGAACCCAGAACTCTTTGACCCAGACCGTTTCTGTGTGGATCGAGATGAAAGTAAAAGCGAGCGCTTCAGTTACGTGCCTTTCGGAGGCGGTGTGAGGAGATGCATCGGCCGGGAGCTCGCTTTGATTGTGCTCAAAACTCTGGCAGTGGAGCTGCTGGCCACGGCGGACTGCACTCTGGCAACCCAAACATATCCGAGGATGCAGACGGTGCCAATTGTGCATCCGGTCAATGGATTGCATGTGTTTTTTAATTTCAGAACCCAAGGGATCGAGAGAAACCGAAGGGAGTCCACGCACATATGAGCAAAATAATAATAATAATCATAATAAATACATTACAAAAATCAAGTAGACACTGTACCACTTAGGACACTTATGCACAACCATCAGACTGCCTTTGGAAACATATCATATGGAGTTTTCTTTCTGGTGTTTATGTCAAGCAGAGTTTGACACAGAGTTGGGTTAAAAATTAGGAGCCTGATCAGTGTCAAAATTATTCATTCACTTTCCTTTAGCTTAGTCTCCATTTTAGAAGTCGCTACAGCGGAATGAACCACCAACTATTCCAGCATATGTTTTTTACACAGTGGATGCTCTTCCAGCTGTAACCCAGTACTGGGAAACACCCATACACATTTATTTACACACACACACTCCGGAGGATTTAGTTTATTATGTCTTTAGATTGTGGGAGAAACCGGAGCACCCAGAGGAAACCCACGCCAACCTGGGGAGAACATGCAAACTTCACACAAAAATGCCAACTGGTGCAACCGGGATTCAAACCAGTGACCTTCTTGCTGTGAGGCGGCAGTGCTAACCACTGAGCCACCATGCCACCCACCTCAAAAATAATACATTTACAAAATAAAAGTCATACAAAATTCACATTTACAAAAATTTAATTTGTACATTCAAAACAACTCGTAAATACACAAATCTAATGCTTGAATTCAAAACACAATTTCTAAATGCACAAATCCAATTCGTGAATTCAAAACAATTTATAAATACACAAAACACGATTCATACATTCAAAACAAATTCGTGAAAACGTAAATCCCAATTTGTAAATTCAAAACACGATTCATAAATGCACAAATCCAATTTGTAAATTCAAAACCGTTCAAAACAATTAATAAAAATATGCCAATCCAATTAATAAATTCGAAACACAATCCATAAATTCAAAACACAATGCGTAAATTCACAAATTTAATTCGTAAAATCAAAATGTAATTTATAATTCATAAATTCAAAACACAATTCATGAATACGCAAATCCAAATCATAAACTCAAAACAATTCATAAATGTGCAAATCCAATTTGTAAATTCCAAAAATTTATAAATTCACAAATCTAATTCATAAATTCAAAACACTATTCATGAATACGTAAATCCTATTCGTAAATTCAAAACACAATTCATAAATCAAAACACAATGCGTAAATTCAAATTACAGTACAATATATAAATGCACATATGTAATTCATTTGGGGAAATATTTATGATTTTACATTGTGTTTTGAATTTACGAATTGCGTTTGTGCATTTATGAATTGAAGTGTTTATGAAGTGCTTTGAATTTACAAACTGGATTTTGTAAATATGAATTGGGCTGTGCATGTATGAGCTTGGTTTTTGCAAATGTATTCTTTCTGAGACTGATCTGGCTCCCTAAAAAATTGATTGATCATTACAAAATGCTAAGCCATGACTCAACTCATTTTAGTGAACTTGTAGAATAGGTAAATTCATGAAAAAAGTAACTTAAGCCTGTGTAAAATGCAAACAAAGCTGTTGAATAACCAAGCCATTTTGATGCGCATGAGAACATCTAAAAAGAAAAAAAAAAAAGAATGAAAATGCATTAAATTCAATTGTTTTATCTCAGCCTTGTATGTGATATATAAACAAAACCTGTGTTTGTTTTTTTAAATGAAGTAGGAACGCAAATAAGCTCTATTTATATGTATATTTTTCAAGTGTATAGGAATAGCTCAGTAAATAAGAAATAATATTATGCCACTTTCTAATTTCCAGGCCAATGTACTATTATAATGTACCGCTCTAGTACTTACAGGAGGTAAATATTGCTTAAAACCACACAAATAGAGGAGACTAATGCATAGCGATTGGTGTTTATCATGAATGTAAGCTGTGAAAAATGATCCTTGCGCTGTGAACTGGGGGATCGGTTTAAATACAGGGAAGGAGAAAACGAGCAGCACTTTTTCTCCAAATTAGGAGTATATGTACTTGTCTTGTCAATAATTGTGTGTAATTTGTAGTTCCTGTGCTCATGTTTGTCTTGTCGAATAGTGCTCATGTTAATTTTATATCTTTTATGGTCTCTATTTTGAAAGCTCTGCTATAATGTTTATAATGGTTCTGTTCAATAAAGATATTTAAATGTGTTTATTTGAACATGGTTTAGTGTGAGCATTTGGGGGGGGGGGGGGGGGGGGGGGGGGGGGGGTGGATAAGTTAAGATAAGATAAGCATAAGAATTATTTGGTGATTTATTTAACTCACAGATTCCAGATATTTAAATAGTTGTGTCTCTGCCAAATATTTAACAAAAATGATAAGGAATACAATGATGATGATGATGATGATGATGTTAGTCTTCATTTGTCACATACACTGTTACATGCAGTGAAAATTGGACCCCTCCGACCATACGAGAGGGAGCACAGAAGAGTAAATAAGAGATATTAGGGAAAATCATCAATTGAAAGCATATTTATTCAGCTATTTAGATTTCAATTGTCAAATAATGTACACTTATGGCTGGGTTTGTGATCCAGGGACATGGGGGGTATATTACAGAAACTAACCTAACTTTACAATTTTATCCTATCTGTTTGTTAACTATGGTAATTTCAGTTAATTTCATGGTAATTTCAAATTCAGACCACATTTAGGACAAAAGCTTTTATTAAACAGCATGTCCTGTATGTTATCTAAACTACAGCGAGTGTGGGGGTATTACAGAAGCATTCTTTATGTTAAGTTTTAATACGTTTTTTAAACTAATTTCAAAAGGAGAACGTGATATGATTGATTGCGGCTGGTCTCTCATCTGTAATCAGCACTAAAACAATCAGATTGATTCAAGCCTATACAACAAATAGACCAAATACGCCCTACTGCTTTATCTTTGTTTCGAAAGTATCCCACCCCATCTCCTCCTTTTCCTCCCTTTACCAGGGGAGCTCTCGAGACCTACCTGATCTCGGACCCCCATATGCTTATTGACCAGGCTCAATTATCTCTGACCTCAGGGTTCTCTCCCGGTACAGCATGCCAGACATGCTAATAGTGTCAATCTAAGTGCAAACTCTTGAACTTTAAATAATCTTAAAAACTGTCTCAACTTTAGGGCAACCCAAAAGCTTATAATTGACATTGGCATTACTAATTATTGAAATGAAGAACGACAATGTTTGGAGGATCCTGAATATTTCCATGACAAAACACTGACTGCTGTGCAATATGATGTTACAGTTAGCACAGGAACTGCAACCAGCATTACAGAAACGAACAGTGTCACGATTCACGAAGCATTACTTGGCCCATACGGAATCTGCGTGAGCAGAATTCCGCAGATTTTTAGCCCATCATTGATTCTGTTTATTTACTTGTGTAAATGTGTGTAAACTTATATTTATTCAGTTTTTAAATTAATTTTAGCAATATTATTAACGAGTATTAAATTGTTCATATTATTTATTTACAACACAGTTTGTAAAGTAATATTTTCTATTTCTGTTGTCTTTTAGTAGGAGATATTATATGAGAGACTTGCTTTGTTTACAAAATAAAGTGGATCTAATTGGATTTGCATTGTAAACATTAAATAAAAGCTAAAAAGGGATTACTTTTTATTTAATTTATGAAGTTTTTAGTTATGATTCTCCCAAAATCATTCCGCATAAATCCGCAGATTTTTAACAAAATTCTGTGCAGAAATAGCAAAAAATGTCCGCAGATTCTGTCTGGCCCTAAGCATTACCAATTATAGTGCAAGTGACTAATGCAAGTGAATAACTGGCAGTTTTGTGTATCCGTTTTCTTTAGGCTAACTTGTTAGAAACCTGTACAGTGTTGGTTGCTTTGTAACAACCCTGAGAGTGGATTGTCGAACTTGATGACAATTTAAGGTTTCCTAACTAAAGATAAAAAACGATTTTGTAAGAATGGATATATATGCCAAATCAAGTGAAAACGTGCTTCATAATCTCCTTTTTCGTGCAAATTCAAGAAATTCAACATACAATATCCTAAATTAAGCCCTAAGACAAGAAATGTTCTGTAATATGCCGCCTGGGTCCCATTAAATAATGCTGACTCATATTTTTATGTTTTTGGAATTCAAAGAAACTTATGAAGTACTTTGATTTTACAAATTAATTTATTTTACTATTTATACAACACACTGTTTATGTGACTGTCTAAAGTATGTTAATCTAATAAGGCATGTCTCATGTGAAGCATGCATGTGGCCATAATTCTTACCCAGCATTGTTTCAGCACTGCAACCTGTACTGTAAAAGAGCACGAACTCCCGATGCTAAGCACCAGTGAAAAGCCCAAAAAAGTCCTTCCATCATTTCAGAGGGAAAAAGTTAAAGGTGCTGTATGCAAGTTTGACACCCAGGGGTTCATGTATTTCATTCCTGGATCAAAACAAATGCAAGGGCAGGTTTCCAGATTGAGGACCAACAGGAGCAAGTCTAACGATTAAGCCTAAAGGCTGATTTAAATCGTTCCATAAAAGATGTGAATAAACCGGAGTAAACTATATGCAAAAAAATGTAAAGAGAGATACCTTTTACCACGGGTTTAAGTGTGAAAGTACCTGCAAAATCCCTTCATCAGTTTATTTATTAACGCTGAAAACATAGCTGCATTGTAAAAGTACTCTTAAACAGCTATAGGCATCTTCAATACTTTGGTGGACACAGTCTAAAATGAGGATGAGATGAGATTTTATTAAATATAGCGGACTGTTACTGCAATATCTAGTAAATGAGTCTCATGATAATAGGGTTTTTTGGGCTAGATGAGCATTAGCCTGTTACATTTAAACATTTAACACTATACTATGCTCTAGATAGAACATGAAGGACAAGACTATATAGTGTTTCTATAGGCAGAGCAGCGGCTGAGTCAACCAGCAGCAGACATCCAGCATTTCTTATCAATACAAACCATTTAAAAGATTTTAAGGTCACCGAGCAAAAGAGGGAGCAGCTTACACACATGTGAACATTTCACTGACAAACAAATCTGTCATGGACTGACACACACATATACACACACAGTTAAGACTAACAGCCTAAGGGGACACAGACATGCCAGGTGGAGAATATACAGTAATTGTCAAGGGTGGGAGAGAAATTAGAATGAATAGGATAGAAGGTGGAGAAATGGGGAGTGATGAAAGAGAGAGACGGGTATGGATAGACATAGTGGGGAAAACAAACAGATGCATGAAGCTGAAGGGATTGTCATGAAATTCTAAAGGAAGTCTAATGGCATTTTTTTTTATCATTTGTAACCATGCAGTGCCAATGGAAACGAATAGGGCTGCACAATATATTGCATCAGCTTTGATATTGCAATGTATGCATCCGCAATAGTCACATCTCTTGGATATGCAATGTTGAGTAGTTCAGAACACAAGATTTGTGGAGTCACTGCTGAGTTTACCCACAACAAAGTGACATTTTTTAGTTTGCATGTTTTTAAGGCCTGAGAAAGATTAAAGTATTCAGGCACTAGACCCTTTGCCAATCGGAAGTTTAATAAAGAATAATCTCATTGTATTATTTTTACAATAGACATTGCAGTGTAATTTTTACATTTATATTTACAAAACCGCAAAGGATGCGCTGCTTAATTCACTTTTATCATTGCTTTATTGTATTTATCTATGCTTGTAATTTGTTTATTACATTTTATGCATCATTCACTTCCCTACAGAATCATCCTAATAAATCTTCATTAATACATTTGGTAACACTTTAGGGACCAATGCTCACTATTAAATAATTGCTTATAGACCCTTTTCACATTTCCAGGTTTCTCAGTAGCAGAAGGCGTCATAGTTGGATAAACTTAGAGCGCAGTGAATTAGAGAGTTCAACAAATATTTTTTTTACAATGCTATTTGCTGAAATAATAAAAGAAAAACGCCACGACGCTTTTATCAAGACTTGCAGAAAAAGGAAAAAAAATGTGTGAGACTAATGACGGCAGCCAGAGGAGAGTATAACATCAAATTTACTCTCAAGCCTATAGACGCCGCATTAGAAACACCTCGCATGAGCGGTAATTCGTTTTTTGTAATTTGACGTAAAGATAATATAATACATAATAAAGATAATATAAACTCATAAATGCATATAAATGTTCAT
Organism: Danio aesculapii; assembly: GCF_903798145.1. Taxonomy (NCBI): domain Eukaryota; kingdom Metazoa; phylum Chordata; class Actinopteri; order Cypriniformes; family Danionidae; genus Danio; species Danio aesculapii. The sequence goes on from NC_079451.1 coordinate 33,194,237, forward strand.
ACGTTTTTTAATCTAAATATTAAAAACTTTTAAGGATCTAAAATTCCGATGACCGTTAAACACGTCAAAACAGTCTTTAAAGGGTCCATTAGCATACATGTTATTGAGATATTATTAGTACTTATAAACTAAGCATTCAGCATGGTCTTATTCTACATCCCTATATCTAAAACTACATTAATATTTATTAATAAAGGGCAAATTAGGAGTTAGTTTATTGAAGTAACAGTTATAGTTAATGATTTGCTAATAGCAAGAAGTGAACATTAAAATAAAGCGTGACTATACATTCTTTCCAAATAGTGCTATTCAATCATTTGGTGAAGTTGCAATATATATATATATATATATCATAGAAAAGTAAAATATAGCAATATCAGATTTTTCCAATATCGTGCAGCCCTGGAAACAAGTAAGAATCTTTAAATTCAAATGGAACAATTTTTTTAAATTATTTGTAATAGGAACTTGTATAGATGCAAATAAATATGTTCCATTTATTCTGAAAAAAATGAAAACAAAAAATAAATAAAAAATTGAGCCCAAACAAATAAGGAGAAAAGGGGGGAAAAAAGAATCAAGGGAGAAAATCCCTGTTGACCAAAACTGAATTTTTAGGAGATTTTAACTTAATAACTTAACATTAATAATTTTAAACATAAATCACAACTATTCCATTATATTATAGTAGATATTTCTAATAATTATGTTTAGGGGTTTTCACCTTTATTTTGATAGTGAAGATTTACAGACAGGAAAGTATGGGGAGCAGAGATCGAAAAAAGATCTGGAGCCGGGCATCAAACTCGGGTCAAACTTGTGTCGATACACCAACCACTAGGTTATTGGTGCCGACAGCGTAGTTGGGGCCAAAGTTGAACTTGTGTCTTACTGAAATTTTATAATTTTATAATGCTTTATTTGATGACTACTTTTTGCAATTAACAGTATTGTATTTTGCAAATAACAGAGCATAAATAACAATATCTGTTCTGCTGAAGTCAATGTTAACAGATTTCCGTCTTTCTTTTTTAACTTTTTTGGTCTAACAATCAAATTTCCATTGAGATGAACGCAGTATCATCCTATATTTCTCTCTACATTGTTAGAATCTGCCCTTAAGGCAGGATCATTGTTCAGCTGAACTTCTGAACCGGATTAGTTTTTGTGTATGCGTGTATACATAATGTCACACCTTCAATCATCAGACTGCCAGCGGGATAAACAACATGATTTGTAATTGCCAATGACTTAAACACAGTGAAATCGAGACTGGTAAGGTTACTATCAGCCATCTGAAATAAGCAAATCAGTATATGGGTTGATGAAGAGTTCAGATGTCAAAATCTGCATAAACTCTTTTAAACACGCACATCAGCTGCCAACAGGTATATGATCTGAAGTTTTTGTAAGAGGATCAGTCATGGTGGAAGCTGTGAACGCAATGTGTCATGACCTCTACTGGCAGCATCAGTGTGTGTTGGAATGCAGAAACAGCAGCTGGTGTCTACACTGTAATTACAGCGCAGCACAGCACATGCTTCCTGACACACACACCTTTAACCTACACTCACACAACCTCTCTGAAGTCAGAGTTCACAAAACAAGAGCAAAGGTGAGAGACAAATTATAAATTATTTATCTGCCTTTATTTAATCCAGTGGAGTTTATATATGCAATTATATTTGATGATATTCTTCATCATATTCTGTATCTGAAAACTACTGTTACTAACTGTTAGACTAGTCTGTTTGATACCTCACAAGCATGAAAAGCACTGTTTATTTTATTTTAGTACTATCTTTTCTCTATTGTATTCATTTGTGCTTTTGCTTGTAGATAGATTTTTTCTTTATTCTCCTGCTTTGTTTTTTACTGGACAAATCATATACTGAACCACACTAAAACCGTGACCCTAAAACCATGATATGAACCTGTGAACAAACTGCATCATTGCACCCATAACAGATAGGTAGATTCTGATAGATCGACCAACTAAGATGATAGATAGATAGATAGATAGATAGATAGATAGATAGATAGATAGACAGACAGACAGACAGACAGACAGACAGACAGACAGACAGACAGACAGACAGACAGACAGATAGATCTTTTGCTTTGTTTAGGCATGAAAACACTTTGAAATAAATATAAAAATGGCGGGATTCCCTTTCCTTTTTATTACAGGTGCCATGTCCCCTTCATTTGCAATCCTCAAAACAGTCATATAACGGTGCGTGACTGTCAGCTGACGCGCTCCATAGTAATAAACAGACGCTGTTTCCCTAACGGATTCTGTACAAGCGATTTGAAGCAGAGCGAAAGTCTGGGTATTGGTTGCATGTTTAAACAGACATATACAATTAATAATAATAACATATAAAGATGTCGATCTTGGTAGGTTTTTTTTTTCAAACACAACTAATTTCGTCCTAAATAAGCAAAAAAAGTTAGGAAAGCAATCGAATGCTTTCATTATAACGTTAGATGTGTGCATTTTTAGAGACACCGCTGTTATTAAATGTAATCAAACGAAAAAAAATCTAAATAAATAAGAGATTAATTCGTTGCTCTTTAATCAGAATGTGTAAGTTATACAGTGAAGAAACGATTAATGAGATTTGATAACTTGATTCTATTTCATTATAATAGCTATTCATTTTAATAAGCTGAACTGTTTGCTAATGTATTTGCTGCTAATGTATACTGTTTAATTTTTCTTTTGTAAATAATAAAACATATTACTGAGCATTTAACTGTTTATTTACAATGAAACGGCTCCAAATGAGCATATTTAGTAATTTGGAGGAATCCCTTGTTATGGTGGGCATATCCCTTATTTTCACATCCCAATGTTGACAGGTATGCATCATACATCGACTCTGCACTCTCTCTGTAAGCACATTAAAGTGGAAAAGTGCTTGATGACCTCCAGACTTCGTAAGAATGAGGATATCACCTCACCGTGGAATGAACACACCTCACGCTTACTGCAACTTCAAATATGGCAGATTTTAAATCACATTATTTCCTGTTGCTCTTTGGCACATGATCATTCTCACCTCAGGTGAACGTGTTATTGCCTACTGTACTGCCTTCAAGGGTATATTCATTCATGAGGCAAATATGAGGGGAAACATCCAACAGACTGTGATGGAACTTGTTGTTGAAAAAAGTTGACTGAATTTGAGTTATACAACAAATTTCTCACGGCCTTGGGTTAATCACCTCAAACGGCAGTGCTGCATATTTTAAAGTCACATTCATCAGATATAGAAGCTGGGTGAGTTTTCAGGGTTCAGCAAGAGGGTGACTGACATGCTTTAATAAAGAGAATCAGTTCAGTGATAATGCTACACCCACTGTCAGCACATCTGCATGAGCTTTTGATGGTGCAAAAATGCTTATGAATGAAAGGGTTCAGCTTGACCAAGCATCTACAGCATCGAAGGGAGGACTTTTTGCTGTTAAAATTGACTGAGAATACAAATAAAGTACAGTGGCATCTCAATTCACAAATCTGTCATCAAATGTGATGGTCCTAAGTGATACTGTCACAACTGATATGTAATCAAAAAGCTTTTCAAGTGACATTAAAGTTTGACTCACTGCAGCCATTTGCTTTGCATATGTGTATTTGCATGCTTTACTAAATATTATTCAGAATTAGTTCCTCATTTCCTTCCAACACCTTAAAGTTGGCATGAAATTTAAGATTTTTTCCTTATTTCATGGTGGCATACACCCAATGGGCTATATGCACACAGACTTTTAATTTTCAGCCAGGCAGCCCAAGGGCTTCTGGTGAACTGTCTTTCAGTTACAAAATTGTCACGTTTAAGATCTGATTTCTTTAAAAATCAGCTATCTTCACTGCCGGACAAGAAGCACTGCATTAAATCCCATTTTCCCCCACCAATGCCATGTCTTAAAAAATTTTCCAGTATTTTCAATGGAATTTCTGCGCTAGCCTGTTGCTACTTAAGGTGCTAGTGGTTACAACAGTCTTTCATCTTGTTTTATGCTTGAACAACTAAATGAATGCTTAAGTCTATTTAACTGAATGTTTTTCAATTACATTACAACATTGATGCTGTAAAAACAATCTTGTGAAATTTCAAATAGTCACATTAAGCTTTGACCAGAAGTTTATCGTTGGCTTGAAAACGCTAGCTGTGCATAGAGCCTATTTAAATTATCTTGAAATTTAAAACAAAACAAAAAACCAAAAACAAATGTAGGGCTGTACATGATTCCATCCTTTGGGAACTGACTGGATCGTTGGAAGATGGGCGATGAATGAAGATTGCTAACATCATGGAGGAAGATGGACAATGGACAAAAGCAAGGCATAAATTAGACATGCACTGATAGCACTGCCCTAAAGGCATTACAGAAATGTCCTTTTGAGGGGAGAGGGAGGATAATGGTATTTCATTAAAGACTATAAGGTCAAATGAATTTTTGCTAAATTTTGCACTGCAAATATACATAATTTATAACAACCACATCTATATGTAAAAAATACAAAATAAGGCAATTAAGATTTCATGCCAACACACCTGAACCAACAAATCAAAGGTTCTTTCAAGGGCTGCATGATATTAGAAAAATCTAGCGTTGCGATATTTCTTTATTTTGTGATGTATATTGAGATATGAATACAGTTTCACCAGATAACTTGAATATCTCTATTTGGAAAGAATGTGTTATGCTAGATTGATTGGGATGATTCTGCAGTGAAAGTGCATCTCCATAAAATCTAATAAACAATCTAATAAACTATTTGGGGTCCCCCGACACGTTTTTGATCTGGTCTGTGCTTTTTGCAGTGCATTTCTGTATTTGCATGTGTTCTGAGTATTTTCAGGCATAACAATCTCTAAATACAATCAAGAAAAACATACAATTGAAAAGTGTTTTATCATTTTCAAAGTCTAAGGGTATTCAAGTACAAGTAACTGAATGATAAAAATAATTCAATACAATTAATTGTTTTTAAAGTTACAAATGATGAAACAACATATTGTGCAGACCTATTTCTTTCCATACACACTAGAAACATTTTATTTCTTATTTACACTTTTTTTTGTGCTATAGGTTTTTACATAGATGCCTTATTATTAGAATGGTTAAAATGCTCACACCTGGAGAGCAAGCAAGCTTACTGTGCACCTGCATGTCTTCAAAAAAATAGACTTCACTAGAAACGTATGTTAAACTAACATAATAGAAGACATATGAAAAAAGGAAGAGAGGGGGGGAAAACAAGTTCCAATGATGGCAACTACTAATACCATTAAAACAAACCATCAAGTGTAAATCATTAAAACCAATAGGCTACCTTTTGTATTTTGTGACATATTGCAAAAGGATTGTAAGATTCATGGTACCATTGGAACGCAACAAAATGGCAATATTTTTGCTAAAATATCAGCAAGCTAATGCTCAACTAAAAATCTATACTAGGCTAGAAAAAGATTTTAACTAATACAATATTAAAAAGTTCCTTGTTTAAAAACAAAACATTCATTCGCAACAAAGTCACTCAATCTCACCTTTGAAACGTTATCCCAATTTCTTCTTCCTTTTTATAGAACTAATATTATTTACGGAGTATGCCTATCTAAAAAACAACTCACTGATTTTTACGTTGACCGTTACAAGATGGCGGAATGGAGTGGTTCATCGTGGTACCTGGTATGGGCTGTCTGCGTGAAGGTGATCGAAAACAGCGACTCATGTGGCGTGTGACTCATTTCCGGTGCTCGCTGGGTATACAAGCGAGTGTTATGATTGGCTGTTTTGCGTATACCGCAATGGTAAATCGTCAATATCATGAGAATGTTTTTCCTGGTTTCTGTCTCAGCACAAAATAAATTTTCTTGTAAGATGTTCATTTATTACGTTGTAAGCATGCTCAAAAACGCTATAATGTTCACGCAAATAATGGTTGGGAAACAAAACACTGAATTAAATATTCAGGTTCTATAGATTTTTAGGTTTAGTATTAAATGTTAATATTTGTTTTACTCTAAGTGTTGATGATATATCTGTAGGCTACATTCAAACAGCATAATAGGCTAATTAATGAAATTGTGATTAGGCTACTATTAAAGTAAAATGTAACAACATTTCAGAGCGTTAGTATAAGTAAACACCAAATGAATTACATCCTTTATTCTGAAGGCATTCTTTTCACAGGTTCTTTTGCTTATTTATACAGACAGAACCAGTAGGCCTGCAGCATGGCCTGCAGCGACTATCCTGCAAGTTCAGTCTCAGGTCATATTGTTCTATAATTTTCCAGAAATCTGGCTTCCTCCTCGGGCTTCATACCTGTGTTGATGGCTCACCTCACAACACTGTCTTCCCACACCCACATACAATCACAATGACCTGATATTGAACCGCAGGTACTTTTCTGCACCAGGTGTGTGACAGTGTGCTTTCCGAATGTGATCATGTGCTGTAAGCAGGAAAGTGACATCACTTCAGCTTATCTTTCTTTACAGAAATAAGTACCAGTGGTGTTTATAATAATGATGATGGTTTGTGGGAAAACAGAATTTGGTTTATACATCAGGAATTCTTGCATATGAAGCAACATTGTAACCAAATAGATCAGCTTCTCCTTGACTGATTATTATAGAATATACACATACAATGTTATTCTTAAGTCTGTTCTAATATTAATATTCAGATGTATGCTGATGACACAATATATATATATATATATATATATATATATATATATATATATATATATATATATATATATATATTTATTGTGTGTGTGTGTGTGTGTGTGTGTGTGTGTGTGTGTGTGTGTGTGTGTGTGTGTGTGTGTGTGTGTGTGTGTGTGTGTGTTTGTGAAAAACAAACAACTGGCAGCAAATTATTTAACTGAGGCATTGGTTGATGTCTCTGATTGGCTGTGTGACTCTTATCTTAATTTGAATAGAAGTAAAACTGTTTGTATGTTTTTACAATCACTGACAGTTTTCCATCATACTGATGTATTTGTTAAAGGGTTGTCTCTCATTTTAAATATTTCAGTCTAATTTTAGATTCACAATTGACGTTCCAAAAACATGCCAAGAAGGTTGTTAAAATTGTTCAATTTAATCTGGCCAACTTCAGGCAAATACGACCTCACTTGACTAAAGAAGCAGCAAAACTTTTTATGCACGCCATGATTTTTTTCTCATATTACATATACTAGTTGATCACATACACACCAGTAAAACAGTTTTAAAATCTTAAATTACTTTATAAACAGACACTTAAAGTATTTGATCAGAAGCCGATTAGATATTATCATTCTAATTCAATCATTCATTTTCTTTTCGGCTTAGTTCCTTCATTAATCAGGGGTCGCCACAGCGGAATGAACCACCAACTTATCCAGCATATGTTTTACGCAGCGGATGCCCTCCCAGCTGCAACCCATCACTGGGAAACACCCATACACTCGCATTCACACACATACACTACGGACAATTAAGCTTATTCAATTCACCTAGCGCATGTGTTTGGACGTGTGGGGGAAACCGATGCACCTGGAGAAAACCCACGTGAACACGTGTAGAACATGCAAACTGTACACAGAAATGCCAAATGACCCAGCCGGGACTGAAACCAGCGACCTTCTTGCTATGAGGCGATCATGCTACCCACTAGGCCACCGTGACACCACTCATCATTGTAATATAATACAAAAACCTTATTTATTGAGCTTTGATGATATGAAATATTTGGCTGATTCTTGTATGATTTTTAAATGAATGTGCTCCACCTCCGTTATGAGTTTGTGACAGAAAAATAATAATGACAGAGCATCACAATCTATTACTAGAGGAGACCGTGCTGTGCAGTTTAGATGTACAACTTTTGCACGGTCAGTCTTCTCAGTTAAAGCCCTTTCTGGAACACACTTTCTATTGATTTAAGGGGGCGTTACAAATTATTCAACATTTAAATACAAGTTTGTAATCATGTGTAATTCTTTTCTCTTGCTTTTTATGAAATTCTTATATATGTTATGATGTATCTAAATGTACTGTTATTGTATGTGTAATAATGGTTTTTTTTATTTTAGGTTGCCTTTTTAAAATCTGGCACGGGGCAACAGATGAAAATTAGCCCATGTGGCTAACTCTGGCTTATTTACAGTTTTACCGTTGATTAATGAGCATTGTCCCTTTTAAAAAAAAAAAGGTATAAAACTTAACTCTTTATATTTCTTGGTGAGCACTTTTCAAGGGCAACACATACACTTGATACACTTCATTGAACATGTACACATGGGCATCACCTATATAACTGTATGTTAACTATTTCCCAGCGATGGGTTGCAACTGGAAGGGCATCCGCTGTGTAAAACATATGCTGGATAAGTTGATCCGATAAGTTATTGATAAGTTATTCCGCTGTGGCTACCCCAGATTAATAAAGGGACTAAGCCAAAAAGAAAATGAGTGAATGTAGGTTAACTATGGTTATATATTAATAACTAACTGTTAAATAAAGTTATGGTAACATTTAACTTTAACTAGAGTGTGTGAATGTTTCCCAGTACCGGGTAGCAGCTGGAAGGAAATTCGCTGTGTAAAACTAATTCTGGATAAGTTGGCGGTTCATTCTGCTGTGGCAATCCCTGATGAATGAAGCTGAAGGAAAATGAATGAATGAATAACTAACTTTTCTGATTTTGATTGTAATACATTTTAAAGCGGCTTTAAAACAATAATTATTGTGAAAAGCGCTATACAAATAATCTTGGATTGAATTTAAATCAGTAATAAAACAACATATAACATGCTTTTTCTTGTTTTATCATTTGTTTTTCTTATCTGCATTTCATGAATGAATTCCAACATACATTTAAATCAACTTTAAGTGTCTCTATCATATACAAACCATGTAATTATGTTTATGTCTGGGACAGACTTAATAACAGACACATTTATTAGTTTTTTATTACAAGTTGAACTCAGCGGGGCATATATATGATGCAGTCAGAAGACCGCACCTTCTGTATGTGCTGTTTATCTCCCTGTGCTAGGTGATATAACGCCCGCCAGGCCTTGGAGGGAGACTTCAAGAATGAAAACAGTTATTATAGTTAATGCCTGCTCTCTCTCAACCTGTTCCGTCAGCTACATGCAGTGCCACAGGCTGCCATTACAGCAAGGAAAGAGAGAAGGAAACTGGTTTGTGGTTTAAAAAATGGTGTCGGCTTCTTTGAAACTTCCAGCTCCTGAATCCTGTGGTTTACCTGAGCGCTGCTCACCTGCGTCAGAGCTGACATCATCAGCACGAGGACTGGAGCAGGTCAGAGGGGACTTCAGTTCAGACACCTGGCCTTCAACACAGCGCCATCTATTGGTTAATGAAGAATATTCGTCCTTTTTACACGAGGTATTTATTTAGAGCTCTGAAGACGAAAGCGAATGTGCGTTCAGATATGTACAGAAATATACATACATATACACGTGTAACATTTTACTCTTCAGTTTAGAGAAGATTAACATAAAAATAATAAATAGATTCTGCCATTATTCATCGTCACAAACATGCTGAAATAATTTTCACATATCTATAGATGTTTAAACACACGTTTTTCATATATATGTAAATATATAGCGTTTTTCTGTGTAAAAACAAAGACCATAAATAAAAGTATAAATCCAACATTTAAATCATTACTGATTTACTGTTTTCAGTGAATTTCTCCTCATGTCTAGAAAAAAAAAATGGCCGCACCTGACAGACTTCTGTAAAATTTTACATTAAAGAAAACTACCAACAGGAGTGGTTTACAAACTAAAGGCAGTAAATGATATAATGACAGAATATATTTTTTAGTTTTAATCATTACTGGCTGAAATTATCTTTGTATATAACAGAAACCCAGTTTGTAAACATTATTATTAATCGAATGCTAACATTTACATGCTGGTGAATGTAATGCCACATTTTGCACTACAAAACATTCACAAATGGCAGTAAGCACATTAAATAAGCAGGAACTGTCAGACACAATGAGGAATGAGTTATTACTGAGTATCTGGTCCTGATAGGTAAACGTGTTGAACTGATCCTCTGGAAGGCACCATCAGTCTTTCACTCAGTCTGGCTATGGTCAAAACACTGGCTCAGGTCAACTGTGTGCAGGAATGTATGCTAGATACAAGTCCTCATCTCAGTCACTATCATCTTCATTGTGGTCAGTTAAGTGCTTTTCCTCCAAAAGGCGGACCTAAAATGGCATACAACAATCCATTTTAGAGAATTATAAAGAAAAGTTGTACCTGGGATTACTTTAAAGGTGAATAATAGTATGCTGGACATTGAGGCGTTTATTTTGTGATAATAGATTTTTTTTTATAACAAAGATGCCCAAACTAGGGTCCGCAAGACAAAGTGGGCCCATTGTAACCTTTGATTTGGCCCGCCATTTCATCTGAGAAGAGAGGGAGAATTTTGGGGCTAATGCTTTTAATACACATTGTCATTTCTAATGTAACGCAACCTTTCATTTGTTAGTTTTATTTTTAAGCTACAAAAAACAAACTTGAATTAAATGTTTCAATGAAATGTTGTAAATGAATCCATTTTTTAAATAAACATACTGTTGCTCCATGCATAGAGCACAATTCTGAAGTCCTCAATGTAAAGACTGACTAGTGTGTTCTGCATTAAACTCCATGATGTTATAAATAGAATTCTTATGTTTTCATTATAATATGTTCATTATAACATGTAAAAATATATAATGGATTAGTTAATACGACTAAAGTAATGTTTTCTATTTATTTTTAAATAAACAAGAAAATTATTCATGAAAACTTTGTAATTCAGCTTTATAAATTTCCCTTCAGCCCACTGCCCTCTTTTGCTTTTTGGCCCTTCATAAGAAAAAGTTTGGGCACACCTGTTCTATAATAATGAATGAAGGAAAAGTGAATAAAATTCACAACTAATATTAAAACATTGATGTCAGCTGAAATTTTACTCATGGGTTTAAGACAAAATAGGTGTTTTCAAGTGTCAAGTCAAAATAAGAACTGTAATGCAAAAAGTAAATGTAACGAGATGTTTATACTAGAAACATAAAAACACAATAATGCTTGGCTGCTATGATCATGCAACCAGTATGAAATCTTCTATGCCACTCTCCAATTAGACACTGTAAGATGGTGATGTTTACCTGTGGTTCTAGGATGCGCTGGTATGAGGGGCTGTGAAGCTCATCAAGCGTTTCAGCAGCAGGTTTATTAAGAGTCTCTGGCAGGAGAAGACCCAGACAGCCTGCAGAAATCCCACTCAAGCAGAACACCATAAACGGCATGGAGGTGTGTAGTGATTTCTGGACAATAACAAAACAAGTCAGTACATAATAAAAAAAAACACTTTTTTTAACTAAATATATTTTAACGCATATATCGATTCAGTTATTTATTTATTGCCACATCAGCAACTTAGGGATATACATAAAAATATTACATGATAAAAGCAAATTCATATTTTAATAAAAAGCTACATAGACAAATATAGAAATAAATAAAAATCACAAAATATATTCAAAATTAAATATGATTTTCTCAGTTCAATTTTTAATAAATAACTTAAGATTCTTCCTAGTGGTACCTTTTTAAAAATGTCCATCAAAGTACTCCCCTTATAAAAATTTGGTCTAACGGTATTTAAACTTCCACATTCCAACAAAATATGTTTCATGGTAAGAGCAGCTTGGCAGTATATCAATTCATTCATAATTGTGAATGTATAATGATGCAATAAAAATTATCATTTCCTTTAGGGACTTACCATACTTGGTACAAATGGTGCAAGAATTCCCCCAACTCTACAAGACATTGAACACACTCCCAAACCTGCATTCCTAACACACACACAAACACACACAACAGTTAAACCAGTTGATGCAATGTGAGAATTTCATGAATTACATCATAGTCGCCACTAGAGGGCACTGTTTGCTCAAGCACAGAATATTTCAGTAGTGACAGTCAATTTAAGGGTTAGTTCACCCAAAAATGAAAATTATGTTATTAAATTGGTCATTCTCATGTCATTCCAATCCCCTGAGGCCTTCGGTCATTATAAGAACATAATTTAAGATAATTAAGATTAAATGGGAGAGCTCTCTGACCCTCCTTAGACAGCATTGTTCACAGAAAAATAAAGGAACGAGAAATAAACCAGAAACACAGTCAAAACCTTCCATGTGACTGGGTGGTTTAATTGTAATCATATGAAGAGTATTGTTTGCCAAAAAAACCCTAAAAAATGACTTCAACAGCATCTCCCACGTCGGAGTATGCGTTTACTATATTACCTGACAAAAGTCTTGTCGACGATCCCAGTTGTAAGAGCAACAAATATTAACTTGATATCTAATTGATCATTGTGAAAAGTGGCAGAATGTAGAAGGCTACGCAAAGTCAGACTTTACTGTCCCAATTACATAATTAAAAATCAAGGCAAGATCATATTTATTTTGGTAAAATAAGTGTAATCTAGAGGCCTTTGCCTTTCATATAAGCCCCTTCTGATATCAAATGATCAAATAGAAGTCAAGTTATTAATTGTTGTTCCCCAAACTAAGATAGGCGACAAGACTTTTGTCAGGTTGTGTATGAGCAATAGGATACTTGCATGTGGCGCTGTTGACTATAATTGCATTATGTGATATTGCACATAGTATAGGTATAGCAAATATAGGATAAAACAAGGTAATAATTAGTTTTTCCTCAATTCAATCCAATTCAAACATTATTGTCTATCCCACAGGGGTTAGGAAATTGTCTTTAGATATCGGCCCACACACAACAACAAAACATAATTCACTTACACTTATACTTGTTTTTTGGTTCCTTTTCTGGGCTTTGAATCTCTTGTGTCTGTTCCTGTCTATGGAGCATCAGAGAGCTCTCGCATTTCATGTAAAATATCTTAATATGTGTTCCGATGATGAATGAATGACGATAATAAATGAGTAATTAATAATTCTTTGAAACATTTTTTTCATGGAAAATGGTAAGTGTAAAGAGCACTAAACAACACATTAGACATGCAGCAAATGTGTTTGCTGTACCTGATCACGGTTGGGTAGAGTTCTGATGTGTACACATACACAATATTAAAAGCAGCACTGACCATCAGTTTTCCCACTAGAGCCAGTGATGTGGCACTTAATAAAGACCCTGAGGAAAGAGAAACAGACTTTAGGGAACTAGATTGTGAATATATGCTATAAGATTAACTAATTTTAACACACTGCTAGCATATTTTACCAGACTGCTAATAAGCAAACACAAAAATGACACATTTTACAATTTTTCTGTGAGAATTGTGAAAGAAAAGTGATTACCTGATACAGGTACAACCATTGTGAGCAGACAAGATATGCCTGCAAAAGCAAGAAAATTGGCCATTGACTTCCTCCTGCCTGCCCTGAAAGAAAAACGAACACACTCGAATTAATACAGCAGGAGTGTGATACTTCTGGGTGTGGATGTGGCTGTGAGTGTATTTACCACTGTTTGTTAATGAAGTACATGCAGAGAGGATAAGCAGGCAGTTCCACCAAGCCATACATGGCAACACTGAAGTAACGATTACCTTTATCCTCACTGGCACTGAGAGTAAGGCCATAATAAACGAGGCTACAGGCATACCTGTAATATACAAACAAAACATGTACATAAGAATACAAAAAAAATCTCAAAAGATATACAAATGGACATCTAGATCAGCTGTTGTCAGCTTATAGTGGCTTTGTGAAACACTCACCACACATACATCAGCACCACCGTCCTCCAGCGCAGTACGGGATGTGTGACCAGCTGAAAGACCCCAGGACTGGATGAGTTTGGAGAGCTGGAGGCCCGCCGCAGCTTCACCACAATTCTGCCTTTCCCGTTCCTCAATGCGAAATCCTGCAGAATGTCTTCGGCCTTCTCAGAGTGACCCCGAGAGTAAAGCCATCGGGGAGATTCTGGCAAAGTCCTGGCAGAGTCAAGCAGAAGAAGAAGTTTTATTTACATAGTGCCTTTCCATAGCTCAAGGTCACTTAACATGGCTGATATCTACATAGACAAAATAAACACACATTGAGGAACATTATGCAAAATACTGATTGAAAAGGTATGTTTTAGCTGAGCCTCAAAAGGTAGACAGATATGCTATACATCTTAGTAATAGCGGTACTGTAGGGTATTCCATTACTTGGGAGCATGAACACCACAAGACCTTCCATCTACACTGAACAACCAACAACACTCAAAAGACCAAGCTCAGATGGTTTGAAGATTAGGCAGGAGTAAGAGTGTAGTAGTTCCGACAGATATGGAGGTGCAAGACCATTTAATGCCTTTAAGAACAGGATCTCAGAAATTAAGCAAGCATTTTTTTCAACTTCTAGCCCATGAATTTAGCTAGTAGGCTAGAAATTGCCACTTGACAATGTTCATAACATAATTTCCACATAATACATTTTCATATTTGTATTTTTATACATTACAATACATTGTTTAAATGATTTAAATTTTTTCCAAAAAAAAAAAAAAAAAAAAAAAAAAAAAAAGAGGAGCTCCTCTCGGGTGACAGAGCTCCTCACCCTATCTAGAAGGGTGCGTCCTGCCACCCTGCGAAGGGAACTTATTTCGGCTACTTGTATCCGAGAACTTGTCCTTTCAGTCATAACCCAAAGCTCATGACTAGGGCCAGACAGAATCTGCGGGCATTTTTTGCTATTTCTGCTGAGAATTTTGTTAAAAATCTCTGAATTTATGCAGAATTATTTTGTGAGAATCATAACTAAAAACTTAATATATGAAATAAAAATTAAGTTTTGTAAATAAATCATATGAATATTTTCATATTAGTCAGTAATATTACTGGAATTAATTTAAAAACTAAATAAATACAATGTACACACATTTACTTAAGTAAATAAACAGAATCAATATTGGGCTAAAAATCTGCAGAATTCTGTGCGCGCAGATTCCGTGTAGGCCTACTCATGACCATAGGTGAGAGTAAGAACGTAGATTGACCAGTAAATTGAGAGCTTTGCCTTTCAACTCAGCTCCTTCTTTATGACAATGGATCGGTACATCGACCACATTACTGCTGCCGCTGCAGCGATCCACCTGTCAATCTCAAGTTCCATCCTTCCCTTACTCATGAACAAAACCCCAGGATACTTGAACGCCTCCACCTGGGGTAAGGATTTTCCTCCAACCTGGAGGAAGTGAATATATATACCTGGAGCCAGGTATGTAATCACTTTGTAAATTGATATTGTCTTTGACTTGTACGCAAATTTAATGACTTTACTAATCAAAAAATATGTATTCATTTATTTGGTCATCAATTATCAAAAGGGGTGTTTATTAAGGCTATTGTCGGCCATATCCATGCTGTGCACTCACCAATGTAAACAAAAAAAAAAAGATACAAGATACACCAGGCCTATACCATGGTTTTTATTTCCAAGAGGCAACATCAAAAGCAGCTTTACACAGCAACCTGCGGCAGTATCTTCCTGATGGTTTTTAATAAATTCACAGTGCTATAGTTAAACAGGAAGTGGTCATCTCACTCACACACACAGCAGGAAGAGCAGAAGTCCAGGACAGTTGGCAGCAGTTGCAAGGTTTCTCCACGTCCTAACATAATAACCCAATGCAGCGAACAGAGAGATGCCTACGGCAAAGGTCATATTAGTCAAGGTCCCTGGAACACAGAGAAACACATTAGCATCATGCGTCTACTGTGAATGTAAACAATGGAAATGATTGGATAATGGATAAATGTGCACCTGTCATCGCCCAGTAGGACTTTCCCACATATTCCTGAGTCAAAACAAAGCAGACCAACGCCATTCCTCCATTCATCACACCAACCAGCAGCCGAGACATAGCAAACGCCTCATAACTGGGTGCTAATGCAGTGCAATAACCAAACAAGACCTCAAAAAACAGACCTGAGAAAGAAGAGTTGATAAAGTATTATTAATTGTTGTTGTTTTTTTTTTGCTTTTGGTTTTCAGTTAGTTGTGCATGAGGTGAAGCAACCTCTTTGCAGAGTAGAAGAGCTAGAGAATGCATTAATGTCTAGCCAAAATTTTGGTAATAAGCATTTTTCAATAATTTTCTCTATACAGTTTTTTGTTAAAGTGTTTATAACCCATGAAGCAAACCAATCAGCAATGAGCAGAATCACAACATAACAAAACTTTGAAGCAATTAAGGATTTGAAAATCAGACAAAAATTGACTAAACAGCGTTAAGGAGGAGGGAAAACTACAATCTGTAAAGCATTGTAAATGACATCTGGATTTAAAAATATTCAATTAAATATGTTGATCATATCTATAAAAATATATCCTACATTTATTGAAAATATGCATAATAATTCAATTACTCAACATCAGCCAACTCAATGTCTTTGTACCTCACAAAATCTTTGTATTTGAAAGATATCATTAAAAATGTATTTCTTTTTATAGTGCTGAGCAAAGATTAACCCGATTATTTACATGCAAAATAAGTTTGTTTTAACCTAGCGGCAACCTCCCGCTCTCCCTCGTGAAGCCAATATGGAAGTAACTGAAACTGCAATTCATCAACTCGCCTTTGGGGGCTGGCTTCAGGAACTCCAGATGTTCACTGACTGCAATGCTAAATCGGCCAATTTTACAGCTGATAAAAACATGTTTACAGCCTTGGACAAAGGATGGGTTTGGTGTATATAGCTAATATTAACCTTCATGACAACTGTGAAAGGGTGATTTTTTTTATAACTGAGTATAATAATATACTATAGTATATATAATATAATGAGTTATACTAAGTCTGCATAATTAAGTGCGTGGCCACTTGAGTGACAGCTTGGTCTCGCTGTCGTCGTTACTTCACCTCAGCTGATTAAGACTGACTAGCTGCTGAACTCAGCATTTACATTGTATTTTGTGTTGTCTTTTGTGGCTTTAAATAGTCAATTGCCTTTTGGAATTATTTCCTACAATTATCAGATAATATGACATGCTGTGTGCACTTATTGTGTTCATAAACCATTCAAGTGACCGCCATTTCCCAGGTCAGTGAAATTCTTATATACCATATCGATAAATGTGTTTGTTTTATTTAAGATAATTCATCATTTATTATTTTCTTTAGACCTGTAATGCATTCCAGAATCCGACAGATTTAGGCTATCGAACAGTCATGGGAAACGTTGTCATACAGTGTTATGCCTGGATTTCATAAATAGCCTTGCATTTACTAACACAGTCTATATTTGAAGTATTTAGAAAGTAAATCACATTTTCCTCCTGTAGAAAAATGCCGTAAGAACAATACTTTAGTAGCTCAATGTATTACAACAGTGTTTTTAAAAGTCTAAACACATTATTGATATAGTACACAACCAAGCACATGTGGTCAGAACACAAACGCGTCACAGGTAATGAAGTATTAAGTGTTTCTCTCAAAGAAAACCGGTCTAAGTAAAATGCTAGCAGGCATCTGTAGCTCCTCTGATGCTCCGCCTCCTTGTCCTTATTTGGTCACCCACGGTCAATGTGATGATGCGCAAACAAAATGGCAACGGTTGGCTATGCCTACTTGGAGCTTTATTTGATCTCTTCAAAAACCAATGGGTGACGCCATGGATACTACATTCATATCTTTTGCAGCCTATGGTTTTAACAATACATGTCTGTGTATCGAGTATATTTATTATGTATATATAAAATACACAAGCATACATTTGAGAAAATGTAAGTTTATATATAAAATATGTATAGGATACAAATTATAAATACACATTTAAATATCTATGCAAAAAAGTTTTGCAAATCTTACATCAAAACAAACTTTTACTTTGGATGCGATTAATCACAATTATTATCTGCCCAGCACTACTTTTTAGCAAAAAAATTAATGGACTTGACTGTTGCCGTATTATATGATTTTTTTCAATTAGTTGATTCAACTCAATTCAAGACCTCTGTGTATTTTTTTTTTTCGGTTTCTCAGTGTTGGCAAGTAAATTAACAGCAAACATTTAGCAAAAGTGGGTAACTATGTCTTTAAGGCTGACATTATTTACAAAACATTTTAATAGTCTGCAGATATTTGGAACTTAATGTTGCAAGCCTTGAAACAAGGTGTAGATTACAGAAACAAGTTCATCTCTTTCCTACCAGTTAAAAAAACAGGTTTCCTCCCAATTTTATCAGATAGTGGTCCAAACAAGACATTTCCAATCAGCACACCAGCAAAGAACAGAGATCCAGCCAAATTCACTTTGTAGGCTTGATGTTTAACCAGGTACCACTGCAAAAGATAAAAAATATATATTGATGTACACCCGCTCTCCTGCTCCAACATAAATAATAAAAGTCAAATTTGATAAAGACAAGCTGCTCTTTGAAAACATGATCAATCGTAATCCGATTTTACTACATTACTGATAGTGTCTTACCTCAGTCACAATTGAGTTGACATCCTCTGTGAATTTCACACTTTGGGTTACGTCTCCATCCACACCCTCGGTGACTGGTTCTATGTGATATTCTGGCACAGCACCCACTAAGATGATGAGCATAGACTGACATGCCATGTAAATCTGATTAAAATAAAACAACAATCAAATTAGTAATTAGACTGTCTTTGGGTCAAAATGAGATCTAATGTTTTTATGTCTGCATCAAAAATAAAATTGACAAAAAATATATTTTATATACATAGAATTGACAATAAATGCAATCAAAGTGATTATTAAATTTATTACTAAACACAATATGAGAAATAGTTTGCTATTATGATTCTGCAGAACATGTATATCGATTTAAAAATTAAACGACAAACTTATTTTGACCTGTACTCATTAATATGCATAAAAAAGAAAAAGCAATCATACTAAATATACAAATATTTGCATTATTAAAAACTTCGAAGGATAGCTAAAGATATGGCATCAAATAATTCTTATTCTAAATTTCTGAAAGGATGCTTTTGATGTTACACTGAATAACATTTTAAAGGTAGTCTTCTGTAAATCAGTGTAAAAATGTAATAAATCATTATTATTTTTATTGATTCATTTTATTCAATTAATTATTATTTAATCAGAAAAAAATGGAATAAATATTTTAGTTAATTCTGAGCTAAATATTTTAAATATGGTGTCAAAACAAGCAAGCTCTAGTTGTATACATACACTTTTTTTAACATAATCTTTCTTAAAATAAAAAAGAAAAATCTTTTAAAGGTTTTGAAAACTATATTAAACTAAATGCATGCACAACAGTCTGTCCAGGTCAGCTTCCATAGCAGTAAATACATTGAGAACTTTTAAACAAATGTTATTGTAAGGAAAATATTTGAACCGTTATGGACTAATGAAGTTAAAAACTACATTCCTAAATAAAAAGTTAAAAGTTTTATTGAAATGAATTGTTGGTGATTGGATGGTTGTTGGCCAGATTGGGTAGCTATACATGATTACATAAATTAAGACCTGTCTAAACAACATTTCAGTAAATGTAAGACTTTAAAGCGTAACATTTTGTCTTTGGGATTTAAGACCTCACGAACACCCTGATATGGATGCCTGAAAGCCCATTTTCTTTTATTCTTTTAACAAAACCAAACTTTGCTGTTTCTTTGTTTTTTTAATTAAAGTTAAGGCATTAAATTACTTGCATAACTCCATATTTACCAGCTATGAGACTAATTATACATTTTCAATGTATTGGTAGGGCTGGACAATATGGCAAAAATGCAATCTCGATAATTATCTTCCATATTGAACGACAACGATATATATTTCCATAAAAGTTGTTAATGCTTCCATATTTAAAAGAGTACCCAAACAATGACTGAAGCCACAAAAATTAGAGTGTACATTAAATGGCATAACATATTTTCAGCCAATAAATTTTCGGTGGCGAAAAATTCAGTACATCTCTAATATCAACAAACTTTTAGAATCCTATTGTTGCACATTTCTTCTCTGTGATTGACTCTTAGATCAATATAGAGAAAAAAAAATTCCAGAGCTTATCATTGTTATTGACATAAATTTTATTGCAATTGAAAAAAAGGAATATATTATCGTTTATCGTCCCAACTCTACATTATGTATATAAAACTGTTCTGGTTTTAATACAGTCTTGTTGTGTATGAATACAGTCTTGTTGTGGTGACCCCAGTTTTAATTAATAAAGGGACTAAGCCGAAAAGAAAATGAATGAATAAAAAAGTTGAAGATAAATTCTTTAGATTTATAAGCAGATTCTGAGTAATTACAAATTATTTCTTTTAAACTAAAAGATTGTGCTAAAAGATAAAACTCAAAGATTGAGGTAGGAGAAAATTTCTGAACAAATTCACACATACAAAATAAATGTATTAAAGTTTCATCATCCTTACCACAAAATGTACAATTACTCGGAATATCAACATATTTGGAAACAAATAAGTTAGCCGGATATATTTTATGCAACATTTTAAAGTGGACTTTTTTAGTTTTATTAGGAAGAAAGATTTTATGTGGCAACGACCAAGCTTTTCTCCAGTCTAACGTTATAATACTATAATATAATGGAATCCGCCTCGCGGAACAATGCGATTTCGAATTAGATAAATATGTTTATTATTGCATTTTTTTATCCTAACTGTCAATGCCGTCCAGCAATAATGCTAATTCCTTCATATTTTTGGATTGTAATATATATGACTTTTGACAAGATGCATTAAACCTGGGATTATAAAACCGAAATTAATGACGTGGTAAACAAACAAACGCACACTTTAGTAAATGATTCATTCATACGAAAGCAGATACATCTCACTGCCTGAAGATAAGGTAATGCAAATACGACAAGGTTTGACCCATAAGATACGCATTTTGCATAGATTGCCGGCTCATGCTATCGGAAATGCAAATACATTTACCTACAAAAACACAAGTCAGCCCAATGTTTACGTATTTGCATGTATCATTAGTTACCTGGAGGAACACCAGCACTGTGATCATCCGCTTCTGGTGACTTCCGAACTCTCCAACCACCTGGAAAGCCTCCTCTAAATCCATTCCCGGGTCAAATCATCCAACCGCATGACACCGACTCGATATTTTCATCTTTAATTTGGGGTTTGATTGCAGTCGAGGTTTCAGATGCTCCGCTGTAAATCTGGCTTCCCTTCGCAGACGTGGAATGAGACCACGTGATACAAAGGGCGAACTTGTTTGGATGAGACTGGAGGATCTAAACACGTGCTAGAGAGAGCGGTTTTGATTGGGTTACAGAAAAAGGATGAACTCTTTGCAGAAATTGAAGTAGGTGCTTCAAGTCAAGGGCTCCCAAACATTTCAGCCCGCGAGGAGGTTATATACAAATGTTGCACACACAATAAGCCTATATAAACACAAGCATATTGACAAAACAAAAAAGTGCTACAGGCTATAATTTATAGTCATTTATTAATTTGTTTACTTTAATATTAACCTCACCTAATGAGACCGGTGGGCACAACGTTTTCAGCGCAAATCTATTCTTGGTGTAATTTTGGAGATTGACACTCAGAGATTATCCTCATTGTTCAGTCGTGGCCTGTATTCATTTTTAATGTTTTGATTGCCATAAAGGTGTCTAAGTTTAACCTGCTGCTACAAAATTATGTTAAATTATATTAATTAAGTTATGGATACAATGTGGTAATTCTAATACTTTAATACATTTTATTTGACTTTTGGAAATCACCAAGCAACCCCCTGTCATTGTCCCGCGACCCCCACTTTGGAAACAACTGCTATACGTAATCTTATATTTAGACAAAGCATTTATTTTTGTACGGTCCGTATTTATTGATATTTGTTTAAGGTATGAATGTCATTAATAATGTCCCGATTATGTAGACTATTGCTGAAGTAGTCTTCAAGTACTTAAAGTTACATTTACAAATAGACTTATTCAAACAAGTACACCCATTAATAGAATATTAAAATAATAAAATATAATCAAGATTTAATGCGAGGACAAGGATGAAATACAAATCCTGCAGAATATAGATTATTATAATTATTTTAGAAAGGTAACAAACATGATTTTCTGAATATTAATACAAGTACATTTCTATCAAATAAGTCTACAGCAATTCAATTTCATTTAACTTCTTTATTATGCGCACAAATACAAATGTCATCCAGCAAACAACTGTTTTTAATTAAAAATTGAGGAAAACGCAAAGAGCACCAGTGTTACAATCACCAACTGTATTTAATTAAAAGTGTAATAGAAAACTTTATACAAACATTTCAAAACTGAAACATACTTTAAAAATATTTTATTACTTGAGAGATGGAGTAGACCATTTATTTTTAGTCTTTAATTAAACATACAAAACCTTGAACAAATACAAACGAGCCTAAATGCTAGTGAAACAGGAAAAGTAACAGTACGAAATCACCCTGAAGTTATAACACTTATTATTGAACTGACTTGTGTGGACAGACATGAAACATAAATACATTGCTAATTGAAGTTTTAAAAAGACAAACATGGATAAAAAAAGCAACGTTTAAGACAGAGGGACTTGGAAGATTAATACACAAAGGGAGTAAAATCGGCAACATAATTTAGGTTAATTCTGACATCTGAGTGGAAGTTTAGAGCGGGGTGGCGTTAACATGCTGTCATTCTCCACCTTTGAACGGTTCAGTGATTTACTGCCATTTTCCTTCTTGCTTTTCTTCTGGTTAAACAAAAGCACAAAAAAATCAATGAATAAGTGTATTAATTACCTGACAGCACTAGAAAAGTGTGGTCAAAAAATAAATAAAATAATAATAAACAACAACTCACTAATATGATAAATTCTCATTTAAAAAGATATTCTCGACTTACCTTGAAGAAGGGAATCCTTCCATTCTCATAACACATCAGGTTCTCATCAGAGCACGACTGTTCAGTGTTGTTTCCATCACTAGAAACACTGACTTCATCCTCCAGAGAGTCCTAAAGACAGAATCGAGGTTAAACCAGTCCAAATAACATAAAAATGCTATATATTTGAAAATACTTTAAATCAAAGATTGAAAGGATTTCCACTCATTAGATCATCTCCTATGTTACCTGGTCAAGAGGTTTCTCCTCCGCCTCCATGACGATCTCACATGGTTTGAGTTCAGACTGAAGCTGCTCTTGCTGAGATCTGAACTCCTCTTCCAGCTCTTCTCTACTCCTTGGCTTGCTCAGCACACGTGGGTATGTGTACTCTTTGCGCTGAGGGGTCGTTCCTTCAAAAGATAAACATCAGATTACTGAAGAGCAGATCACTTGCTCCAGAGTTGCTACCGAGACGAGGTAGATTTAATAGGATAGTTCACCCAAAATGAAAGTGTACTCAATATCGATTCACACTGGATGATATTTTAAAGAAAGCTTAAAAAAAAAAAAAAAAAAAAAAAAACTGTTACCAGTGACTTCCATAGTAGGAAAAACAAATATTATGGAAGTAGATGGTTAGCGATTCAGCTTGCTTTCTTTCATTTAAACAGAAAAGGAGATATTTGAAATGAAGTCAAATAGGTTTTAAACAATTGAAGGGTGAAATTTTGGCTTTTGGGTGAACCTTGTGCCCTTAATGTAGGGATGTCAAACTCAATTCCTGGAGGGCTGCAGCTCTGCACAGTTTAGTTCCAGCCCTGCTTCAACACACTTACCTGTAGGTTTCAAACAAGACTGAAAGACTTAATTAGTTTGATCAGCGGTGTTTAATTAGGGTTGGAACTAAACTCTTGCCCTCCAGCAATTGAGTTTGACATCCTTGCCTTAATGGTTCGCAATCAAAGAGTGTCTGTTTCTGCATATATTTTATTATACCTGTTGGTAAATCCTGCCGTAGCTCTGAGCTGATAAAGTTGTGCACAGTGTCCAGTGCCTGAGTGTTGATGGAGGACAGGGTCTCTCTGTGCTCCTGCAAGGTAGCTTCATCTTTGCTGGTCTGCATTTCCACACGACCCAGGGTTGCTTCCATTTCCTGCTGCATTTGACCCAATCGGGTCTCACAGTCCTGAACGGCTTTCTCACCCTTTTCTTCCACAGACTGCGTGGCACACACAAACAAATAAAATAAAGATATAGCATTGGCAAAAATATCAGAATTAACCAGGTTTATCCTACGACATAAATAATCCTTTATTATTTGCAAAACAAATACTTCTGAAAGATCTCAAAGAGGAAAATGCAGTTTTATGACCCTATTTCTATCAATTTGGCACAAAAAAAAAAAACCTGACCAAGACAAGCGTCTTACTATTCTTGAACAATAGAATCAGACTCGCATAGTAACAATAACAATATAATGAAAAGGATTAAAGCACAGTTAAAGGGTTTCATCAAGTCAAATTCAAGACTTATAACCTTTTTAAGACCATTTTGAATCAAATTTTAGATTTATACAGGGCTAAAAACTACATTTTTATTATCACCAAGAATTTATTATTTTATTTAATTGCCCTTTAAAAAAATAAAAAATAAATAAATAAAATCCAATAATACCCAAAGGTCCTGTGAAGCACTTTGAAATATGTATTTTTAGTTAATGTTTGACATAATCTTAACCGAAACACAAGAAGAGGGTGGAATATAATGTAGCTCAGAGTTTTGTTTTATCATCGATCTGCCAGTTAGAGTGGTTGAGCTCAACTGCAAATGAGAAGCGTCTTGAAGTGGGCGGGGCATGTCAGATACTAGAGAGCATTTGATTGGTTATGATTTGATGTAATATGGGTTGACTTTAATAAAACAGTTGATACATTTGAGCAGAAGTAACAAGCAGTCAAATTTATATCTTCTAAATGCGAATTGTCACCGTTTTGGGGCACACTAGCTTATAGCTAAAAACAAATACTGATACTAACATCTAAAAAAATAAATAAAATTATATTTTTTCTTTGATAAGCTTAAACCAAGTTAAACTAAACTGCACAACAGCCTGTCTAGGTCAGTGTCCTCACCACATTTGGTCTAAAAATACATGGAGAATTTACAAATGTTATAGTGAGGAAGATAATTAAACCATATTGGTTTCTTCTACCATGTCATGCAGAAATCCTAAAAGGTAATTTTCAATATTTAAGTCTTTTTAAAGACCTTCTCAGAATATTAAACCTTTAACTTAAGAGTTGTTAATAAACAGTTGAAGTTAAATAAATCGAGCACAACCATACAACAGAACTCAAAGAAGCTCGGAAGAAACAAAAAGCTTGAAAAAATAAAATGCGTGGTTGTTTTCAGCGACAGGCTTCAGCCAATGTTAAAATTCGCCTTTCTCAAAACAGTATTTTGCAAACTTAAGTCTCATTTTGCCATCTGTTTAGCTCTATGGTTTCACTACATGTGGAGAGCGTCACATCACCTTCCCACGTTTGTTGCAAAATTATGTGACATCACGCGAACGGAGGAGCTTGGCCGGACGCGCCCTGGCCCGAACAGATCGTGTAGATCGAGGAAAATAAAAATATTTATGGTTTTTGGAGTGAAACACTTTGGACAATGCTTGAACAAAATTTAAGACCGCCTAAAAACGTGATGAAGACTTTTAATAATTTTTAAGGGCCTTGATTTTCCTTGAATATAAGAAAAAGCAATTTGGGAAATTTGGGGAAGCATGGCACGTCCCATAATTAGGTAAATACAAAATGTACACACACTTCATTTGAACATTTAATCCAATTACCCAAAATGCATCTTGAAAGAAGCACAAATTCTGCACAAACTAACCTTCAGCAGGTCTTGCACAGCAGTGTCTGTCTGTCTGATGAGTTTGAGTTGCTCTTGGGCTTTACACTCAGTCAAGCCTTTAGCTTCATCACACCACTTGAGTCCCGACTCAGCCAGCGAGTCCAGAGATGTCTGCAGGTGTCCACAATAACCAGCACACTCCTCCAGCGCCCTCTCTCCCTCCTCAGTCACACTATTCATCTCCAAAATAACTCCATGAACAGAGGAACCCAGACAAGCGCGAACAGACACGGCTTGCTCCTCAGCCACGGTGCATTTACTACAATAAAAGTACAGCTTTATTAGGGTTTTGTTACAGGGAATCAGTTATTAGAAATAAGGTATTAAAACTTATATTTAGAAATATGTTAATCTTTCCGCCGATCGAGATAGATAGAGGCTAATAATTCTGACTTCAACTGTAGGTGTTGTGGATGTCTTCTCACCTCTGTATGGAGCTCTGTAATGTTTCTAGTGGAGGAATCTGGGCAGATGCTGCTTGTGAAAGACTCTCAAAGTCATTCTGAGTGTCCACCGCCAGCAGATTCATTTGGTTCTGCAAACACTGAACCAGCTCGGCCACACGCTGAACAAAAGAGAAAAGTTTACTCCCTTTTAGAATTTGTTAATAGTCAATAATGATTTAGACAAATCATTCGCTCTAGTTTAAATCCATTTTCTTGGTTTAGTTTGGAAAGTGACTGCTGAGCCACTTTTCAAACCCCAGCCTCCTTATGGTTACATTTACAACCCTCAGAGAGCTTGTGAACAGCTGAGCAATTCAACTGAACAGAAATGTGATTGGTTTGTTAAGTCAAACGGAAGATGCTGAGACTTATTTCAAAATGTTGATGTACTTCCAACTGAAACAGAATAATGAGTAGGGGACGGGGCTTTATTTTTGCGCATCATTTGCTTGTAGCAAACTAACGGTAAAAGGAGAGTGGTAAGGAATAGTGTGACTGATCCAGTCAAATTGACATCATTAGACAAGGACCGCCACCCCAAATAAGCAACTGGATTGATTTTTTTTTTTTTTTGTGGATTACTTGTTCACCTTAAGAATAACAAAATGTAAGCTAGCAAAAAATAATAATAATAAATAAATAAATAAATAAATAAATAAAGTAGACCTACCGCTTTATGGCTGTTTCCAGCTTGGCTGATTTGTTGTTTGAGTTTGTCATGTTCGGCACGCAGTGAGTTAAAACCCTGCAAAGCGCACTCTCGCATACTGGCCAGTGATTCAGTGTACGCATCAAAAAATGACATCATGTCTGCTTTTAGACTCTGCATCTGTAAGACACATTTTAATTTGATGACAAAAGCATAAGTAATTAATTGGCATACGAGCATGGAAATCAATTTCTTCACACAAACCTGCTCAGCCAAGGTGTGGTATCGGTGAAGGGTTTGCTTCAGATTATCATTCATGGACATGACAGACCTGATACCTGGCACCGCCTGGGCAACCAGAACCTCCTCTAGGTGCCGTTTGTGTTCATCCTGGAGAAAAAAAAGGAAGGTAAATAGTGTTATGGCCATTGGTCAATATTGAAAGAATGCCTAGAATTAAACACCATCTCTCTGACTATAGTGTTTATTTTTGGACAACTAAATTTAGTTTTTATGCAAAAATAAAAATGGGTTTACTTTTTACTCTTCTTCAAGTAGTAACAAACCTGAGTGCTTATATGTGAAGGGCGAGTAAATGACAAGTTTCATTTTAGGGTGAACTACCCCTTTAATAGAGTAAAATGGAAACAGAACTTTCAGTCCTGTGACATTTTAAATATAACTGAACAGATGGCAGGGTCGTATTTATATTTAGCTTCTTCCTGACACTTTTTATACTTGCAGCAAACTAACAGTTGGAGAAAAATGGCTATGGTAAATTTTAGTTATTTTTCATTTTACAGAAACTAGAATCCTTTATTATATTAAGTTTTTAAAAACAAACCAGGCAGATAGGGGCCATTGAAAATTCAGACAATGGTGGCCTCAGAGTCATAAAAACAAAAACAGCCTTCACAGCAACATTAAAAACCTGACAAGAATTTAAATAATCTGCTTCTTCTACTGCAGTAAATTCTGTTTTTACTGTTGAAATTTGGTGCCAGTTAATCAGGATGTGTCGATTTTGTTCGCTTTGACTCGTTGGATGGAAACGCTGCTTTATTCACATGTCTTTCATGCGATATTCCAGTTTTGCACAAATTTAATTTACATTTTTGGATGTAAACATATCTATTGCCTGCATTTCAGTCACACAAAGAACAAAGTCACGAGAATGCCTTGTCCATTTTTAATAAATAATTAGCTTAACTTCACTGACTTTCAATAGGGATATCTTCTGTAACTAGATTAATGGGATTATTACTTGTTCTAAAAACTATTTTTAGTACTGCTTGCATTCTAAATGTCATATCAACCTCTACCACTTGATCAATAAAGGCAGACACACAAGTGCACTGTTAAAATGATTAACTCAACTTTAGAAATCATCTTAAACTGATCAACTTGTGTAAAAGTGGGAACCCTAAATTACACATTTCCACTGAACATTGAGTTAAGGTTATATGCATTCCTTGTCAAATTTGTTATAGAAACTATGCAGTAGCCTATTCTATGTAATTTAATGCAATAACATCTAAAAAATAACTTCAAAATTAAGACCAATTTCCCACTTTTTCCAAGTGAAAAAGTTAAATGTCACACAATACATTACTGTTGTTACTATACTTAAATACTTTAAAATGTAAATTTGCGCATTAACTTGAGCAGCTGTTTTCCCACACTAACTGTCTCTGTCTCACTGATGCAGTGGTGTTGCTTTTTTTTAAATGTACTGTCATATTTGCTATAACTTTGCATGAGCACATCAAGTTCAGCTGGAGAAAAAAAAATGCTGATCTCTTTTTTTCAGATGTTTCCATGGTGATTCTACTCCAAGTTGATTGACCCAACTCAGATCAGCTATTCTGAAACTGGAAACTCAGTTTTTAATCCCTCTGTAAATCAAGTTTAAACTAAGTGGGTTGAACCTTCTTACTGAAACAGGCCCCTGTTCTTACCAGTATTTCCAGGATGCTGTTCTGAGCATCCTGAGAGAGTTTCTCCTGATTTAACACTTGTTCCTTACACTGCTCCACACCTTCTCCCACAGCTCCTTTAATACTGCTGTAAGACTCGCACACAGCACCCAAAGTCTCCTTAAACACATTGCCATTCATGTTCAGCAGCTCACCTGCAGGGACATTTAAACTTACTTTCATTTCTTTCTGAAAGACATTAGAAACACCCCAAAACAAGAGATTACACAGTGAGATAAAAGGTCATGACATATCTTACCCACAGAAGAGCGGTAATAGTCAATCATAGCAGCATGTTTGTGGCTCTGATCCTGCAGTGAGGTCTGCATGCTGTTGTAGCAGTTCTCCATGCACTGGGTGAAGCTTTCCTGGACCTTCCCGTTATGAAGCTCCACATCTTTCTTCCTTTGTAGCTTAGCATGGAGACCACCAACATCCTGAGTGCTGGCCTCAGCAGTGCTCAACAGCTGGATAGAACGATAGGGAAAAAAAAAAAAAAGTTAGGATAGTATAGATTATTGGTCCAGACATGCACTCTGATTCCTTCAAGCGTCACAGACCTGGTCAGCAGTGTTATAGAGTTGACACTCATTGGTTTGAAGCTGTGCACTGATGAATTCCTCTTGATTAAGGCGGTGCCTGGTCTCTGTTAGGTCCTTGTGAGTCTCCTCCAGTCTCTGGTTTTTGTCCTGCAGGTCCTCTGTGCACTGTTCCAATTTCTGCTTATTATCGGTGAACAGGTCCATAATCTGGCAACACAAGCACAAAATATACATCACTCACTCAGAAGCTGCCAAAAGAAAAGCAGAAGTACAAGGGATTTAAAAGATACGCACCTTTTTGAGCTCCTCCTCCATTGCAGCAATCCGCTCAGTGTACTCTGTAATCTGCTCTTCCTGAGACACAATTTTACCATTCAAAGTCCTGCAAAGGGCCAAAAAAGGTTAAAATAAACTACTCACTAAACTGAATCAAACGAAAATAAAGGGGAGGATTAACATTTGTGAACTACATTTAGTTCTGGTTAGCATGATCATTCTCAATGCTAAAAATCACAAAGGTTTTTTTCTTCAGTTTTTCAACATTACAACTATGAGGAGAAAAACCATACACGCTTAATCACGGTCCTTTTAAGGGCCTCATTTTGTGACAATGTCTGGTATTCGGATGTTTTTGGTTCCATTTGAATGGAATACAACACAAACCAAAGTTAATGTGGAACAAAACAGAAACCCAGTACTGCAGTCTTGTTCTGCTTGATTGATGCCCACCAAAGTTTGGATAGTAGAAATTAAAATGAATAACAGTAACAAAGGTGTCCTGCTTGAGCTTTAAATCAAACTTGGCAAATGCTAATACACTAAAGGGGTCTCACTTATAAATGTGGTTATGCACAAAACAGGGGCAGCAATATGAATGCCACTTCCCATGCAAAAGTTGCTATATTTAGCAGAAGCTTTTGTCCAAAGCAACTTACAGTTGAATTACAATTATAACTGCTATATAAACAAACTTGATAGGAGAATGTGCACAGCTCCAAGTAAACAAATTTTACTTAACTTAAAAGCACTTTAAAAATGCAAGTCCATAATCAGTAATAATTTACATTTATTCTGGTGTACATTCACTTTTAAAAAGGTTTATAGAAAAATAAAAAAAAATTAAATCAGGATCCCAGGATATTATAATTTTTTTTATATAGAGCAGTCTTGGTGAGCTCAAAATGTGTTCAAAAAATTAAGCATCCTACCAATGTCACTATTTTAAACCATAAAGAATTTGCATTTTGAACTTACTCATAGTTATCAACAGAAAGGTACACTCCATGTTTGTCACGGGTGGCAGCCAAATCTCTCTTCAATCTCTCAATCTCCTCTGTGTATTCCTGCAACATATTATTTTACATTAATGGGAGTCAATGCTGATGCTGCATGAACAAAAAAACTGAGAAAATGATCAAGTCTCATGAAAAAGTACAAACAGATATAAAAAAAACCTGCCTTGATGAGAGTTCTCTTGGTAAGCTTTTGGTTGACCTCAGGCTTATTCATGATGCTCTTAGCTCTGTTAGCATAGTCCAAAGTGCTCAGAGTTTCCTGCAATTAAATTGCAAATTAACATTGTTAAGAATAAATTATTTATAGACAGATATGATTTAAAAAAAAAAAAAAATAAAAAATAAATAAAAAAAAAAAGTGCACCAAAAAAATAATAGCAACATGAATACAAATTCATTTGTAAAGTATACATAATTTTCGTTTGATTGAAATGATTTAAGCATACCTGTATAAAATGTAATAAAAAAATATATGACAACTAAAAGTTAAATACAACAGAGCAAACATACAAATGAATTAAACAATGTATGATTTTCTGGGGAGTCATTATTCAGGAACAGAAATTAAATAACATGTAAATTGACACTATTTGTTTTCATTGTGTAAATATTTATATACTGTACCCTTAATCTTTAAGCTACAAATGTTTAATCTTTTTCATCTCCTACATGTCCTACAATTGCTTTAAATTCTTATTCACAGGGCTTAACAATATCCAAATTATAAGCTTTCACACTAAGGTTAAAATATTAAATTACACCATGTCTGATCAACTATAATCCTGTCTCTACATTACAGATACTGCGATGAGACTATTGCAGATTCACCCATTGCGATATCAATGCTGAAATGATATATTGCGCAGCCCTAGTACAAAGTCAACAAGCACAAGCCATACCTCCAGATTGATGGAGGCAGGAGACACAGTGGCGATGATAGAGGTTTTGGTGCGTCCTCCTAGTGAGTCCTGCAGTATGCGGGTGAGCTTAGACTCTCTGTAGGGCACGTGAGGCCCTCTCTCCACCAAAGCCTTGATTACACGACCCAGAGTTAGCAGAGACTGGTTGATGTTGCCAGCTTCACGTGCACGCTTATCCACAGCACCAGATCGCCCTATGTTCTCACTACCTGCAAGATCCACCTGAACAGAAACAGAGAATGTTACATAAACACAAATAAAACCCATTTGTAACTGAAAAGCCCATTGACTCAAAACAGTCGCCTTACCAAGTTGAGTTTACCAATCTTAACTAGCTCTTCTCCATCCAGTGTGATTTCTTTCATGTGAATAGTCACAGAAAACACAGAGTGGGATCGACTGACAGAATAAAAAGGGGAAAATGAGTATTATAATCCATTGCACACTTTCCTTAGTCATGAATCCTTTTAAACCGGGATACAAGAAGCCAGTTATTACCTTGAATAGGCATTCATGAGTGTGGAGGCAGTCTTCCTCTTGGCTGCACCTCTCTCCAGAATCTGATACACCTCATTCTTATTGTGTACTGTGATCTCCTCCAGACCTTTAATAGTCACACCCCTCTGATAGAACAACAGAATGAACAAAAGATTAGATGATGGTATTAAAATACCCCAATATACTGATTTAAGCAAATATCAAAACAACAAACTGTGGGACTCCAGCAAAGATTGCTTCAGCTGGTAAATAGGTTTGCACTACCATTGGTCCACTACAGTTATATAATCGTTAGCGGCATTCTAAAACTCCACTTTCACTTGATTTCTTTTTTGGGTTGGGCATTCAAGAGTAATACCATTAACGATAAAACACTTCTTAATAGTATAAATAAAAGTATACTTTTAAATAAAACCAACACAGGCATTATTTACTATACTTAACACCATCTGCTTTTGAGCTATGGTTGCAGTCATCAAAATTGTATTGGCTTCAGACTTAGTTTCATTCATTTCCATTAATTATTAGGCGTACAAACAGCCCATTATGCAGCTTGATGTTGCAAACTTGTATTTTCTTACTATATTCATTAAAATTGTATGCATTTTCAGTCACAATCCTTGTAATTTCCCCATAGGCAAATGAATCAGATGTTTTAAAACTAAATTACAGAAAAGAGCTTACTTCCACATTGCAGAATTAGGTCAATATGAGGTTTTATACACAGAGTTTCCACATTTTCATGAACAGAAGATTGAAGGACTTTTTAAAGCACCATTAAATGTTTAACCAAGTGCCTTTGTAATTCATATCATAGCATGTAACTTAAATGTTTCACTTATACCTGTACTTAATACTTGTTCATTTTCAAAAACGTTTACCATTTTAAACAGTCATGTTTAAAGAACTTTAATTTTGTTGAATTTAATAATATTCAAATGCGGTTTCTAAAATATTGATAAATTGTGCATTATTTGTCAGATTTTTAATTTAAGGATTTCTCCATTCCTTCTTGTTCTGTTCTTGTTTTTGAAAATGGCGTAAAACTGTTGAAATAAAACCATAAAATAATTTGATTTCAAACTTAAACCGAGCACTTTTGAGGACATATGTTTGTTGAAGTACTTTCCGGGCCTTGAATCGATATGTCAAAAATTCAATTACTTTCAAGAAGCGTGGGAACCCTGTATACAAATAAAAGATAAAATTGCTTGATTACAATGCCGAATTGAAGGGGTTGAGTAAACATTCATGTTGCTATTGTTAGATGCTTTGTAAATAAACTTTGAGTATATAAAGGACTTGAAGTTGTTTTTAAAGAAACCAAAAAGCATACTTTATTTCTGGGATCATCAAAGAGCTGTAGTCTCTCTGTGACATCAGGAGCAGGGCTGAGCAGGTCAAACAGTTCCTCGTTATAAATTTCCAGCAGAGACACCTTCACTGAGAACTCTGTGCCATTATTGGACAGTTTTTCAAAGATCTGATGAAGAGTTCTGGGAATGATTCCAGCCAGAGGGTCCTGACAGAGAAAGGGTGAAACAGAAAATGAGAAAACAAAACATGAATATGAACAAAGAATATTAGTTCTAAAATTGTGGCCTAAGAGCAAAACTTCAATAGATTAGATTTTTTTGAAAATAAATCAATCTTATTTAAAACACCTAACAGATGTAAACTATATTGAGACCTTAAAAGATATGAAAGTAAAAGCAGCATTTTATTTATTCAGAAGGATTCAAAATGGGACAAGAAAAAAAAAAAAAAAAAAAAAAAAAGAATTGGGTTGCTATTTAGACTGCTTGTGTGCAAAACTTACCTCTTCCCAAGTAAACTCCTCATTAGGTGATCGGTCACCTTCCATTGTGAAGGTTTTGCCTGTTCCAGTTTGCCCATATCTTTAACCAAAAAGGAAAAACATAAATGTAGAGG
Organism: Danio aesculapii; assembly: GCF_903798145.1. Taxonomy (NCBI): domain Eukaryota; kingdom Metazoa; phylum Chordata; class Actinopteri; order Cypriniformes; family Danionidae; genus Danio; species Danio aesculapii. The sequence goes on from NC_079451.1 coordinate 33,228,350, forward strand.
ATGTACTTCCAACTCGATTACAGGTACTACGATTACAGTATTTTCATGGAAAAACAAAACAAAACATGACTAAATAGTTACATTTGTTATTCTTTATTAAATTAATTAAAATTTAGGAATTTCTGGAATTGAAAAAAAAAAATTATATAAAAATGATTACATACAAATATGTACAGGTCAGTTGAAGAATTTGACATTTAAAGAAAGACACTCACGCAAAGATTGTGCAGTTATAGCCCATGATAACTTCATCTAATATGGGGCAAACCACACTCCTATAAACTTCAATTTGTTTGGCAGAAGGGCCAAAAACCTAAAAAGAGACATTTAATGAGTATCACTGCACAGGACACCATTAATATAAAAAAAATAATAATAACAATAATAAAAGGGTAATCACTCACCATATCAAAAGTGTATGTTTTTCTTGCTGCTTTGTCCGTGGCACCTCCAGTACGCATCATCACCTCTTTTCGGTTCTGGTCACACTCAACAACCGTGTGAGAGCCAGATTTACGCTCCACTGTGTTAAAGGGTCTGCGAATGGGACATCAGACATGAGATTGGTGAAGGCAAAAATGTTCATTTTGAACTTACGAATAGAAACTTACAAACTGAATTTACATTTTTGGATTTGCTTTAAAATGAATAAAAAATACATTTTATGGTAAAATAAATAAATTATATTGTGGGATTTAAAACCTGCTGACCTGTATAAAGGTCAGTATTTATGTAACAAAAACTTTCTTAAGAGTATTAAAAGTAAAACATAACAAAATATGAAATCATTGTTTAGGCAAACACTAAAATTTATGAAATACGTTTTTTTTAATAATACTTTCAAACTTGACACTAATCAACCTGTATTGCAATCATGAAAGTTAAGAAAGAAACTTATTGTAATAATAATAGAACAAACTTTGTTTGGCAGCTCAGACCTGGCAGAGACCGGCAGCAATAAGAAATGCATACATACATAAAAAGTGCATTAAACGGTAAATAATATAATAACAGTCCTGGTTTAAAGTGTTTAGTGCATCAACAGCTGACTTTGTTATAATCAGTTTCAAAAGGTGCATGTTAGTGTTACAGGGGAAATACAGGCTACATCTCTGGGAAAGAAGCTGTTCCTCAGCCTATTTGTGCATGTCCTAATTGTTCTGTAGCTTTTACCTAATGAAAGGGGCACAAAAAGTTTGCACCCTGGATGGGTTGGGCCCTGCTAATGTTGCTAGCTCTTTTGTGCAGATGACTTGCATAAACGATTTCAAGTTCGGGTAGTTTAGTTGCAACAATCCTCTGTGCGGTCTTAACTATCCGACCCAGTATATACATACAAGAATGTACACAGACATATCCTCCAATATAATCGTTCAACATGTCAACAAATGATTCCTGTCATGTCTGACAACATTAGTGTTGTGCCTTCTGTAAATATTTAGGACGAGTTACAAGATAGTTAAAGATGACTTTGAGAAAGTTATATATTCATACATTTGTTCAGTGACAGCTTGTGACATGGTCCCTATATTGTTTACCACGCTACTTTGAACATTCAGTCTGAAATCACATGCAAGTATGACAATAAAACAACATTAGCACTAGTAATGAACTGTGACAAAAGTCGTACTTTAATAGTGGGTGGTTGCTAATATGATTTCAATATTAGAAGTTGCAAAGAATACTTTTCTGAATTTATATTAAGGAGAAAGTCAAAATGTGCAAATATAAAACCAACTTTACCCCCGTAATGATGACTACCCTTATGTACATAAAGTCTATTACTCGTACGTCGAATTCACTAAGTTACAACGGTTCTGAGGTTGAACTATAAAAACAAACACACAAACCACGTCCAAAAGAAAACATGCTTCGTATTGCTGAAAAATAAGAACCATATAGACATAAAACATTTATATTCACCTGCATCGTACAACCACTTGTATGTTTCTGCCCTTCTCATCTTTCTTGGCTGCTGGTACTTGTGATGCCATGTTGAAGGAGCGTCTTCTGGGCTCCAGATCTGAAATGCCCTTTAAATGTAACCTTCGAAACAAAAACTGGGTTTAATTCGCAAATGATCATGATTTTAACTACTAAACCATAGAAATATATAAGTTACGTGCATAAATACAGAACATTGCATTGACTTACAAACAACAGTTAGTTACGTTGTTGACTTTGTCAAGTTTAAATGGCGCCTAAACAAAATAAACTACGAAAACAGCAAGCTAATGATAGCAAGAGTAACAAATGTACTTACCGTTTAGCTGGTCTTTTTTAAAAGCAGATCAAACGAAATGGCAAAATAGTTTTAAAATCCCTCCAGTAACGCAGTTTATCTGAATACGCTCTACTTGCCGTAAGCTCTGACGAGGAGTCCTCTAGCACTGCAGTTAGCGGACTTTGAAAATTGCGCATCCGCAGCTTTAAGCCAATCAGAGAACAGGGTTTTCTCACCAGCTTTCTGATTGGTCTAAAGGAAGCAGAACTGGAGCCGCTGATGCATCTCGGGAAAGTGCAGTGTTCTTTTTAAATGGTACCAAATAACATTGGATTGTGATGGTACTTAAATAAAGCACCAAACAGTACTGCGTGATGAACGTGTTTTATAATCTTTTCACATAATTAACATATATGTTTAATAGCGCGTACACGATTATGTAGAATTTTATTTGATCATAAAACAAGTCGGAAATAAAACGAATCGCATACCAATTCAATTGTTAATTTATTTGTAGTTATCCAATAATTATTTTTCTCTTAGTTTTGTATTCCATTTGACTGAGTTTTGTATTGAGAGTATTAATAATGGTAAAATAGTGTTGTACTATCCATTGATTTTCGCCTTTGTCATTGTTAAAATATGATCTAAAATCTTTTCTCAGTTTAATGCCACCCACTCAAACAGTAAAAAAAAACACAACAACTGTGATCCACTTTCAACAAACAAACATGTTTATCTTGTAGTTTTTTAAATGACCAGAAGATGGCTGTAGGAAACCATGACTGTCATGTGCTCATAAGAAAATACAACTGGATTTGATGCCAAATCTCAACAGATTCTTCATTTTATAAGAGAGTATGGAAATAAATCTTTAGAATGAAAATATGTTAAAGAAAACTTAAATAAAACACAAACTATAGGACAAAATGACTAAAATATTCCTTTAAGAACATGTCTGAGGTGAAATATGCATGAGAAGTGTGCTACAAATGGGAAATATTATCAAGTTAGAAATGTAACTGGAATGACACAATATACAAAAGCTCCTTGTGGATATCAAACAAAAAACATTACTAACAAACATTTAAATATACTGACGTTCAGTGTTGGTGGTAATGTGTAATAAGTTACGCGAGTTACATAATAATAATATTTTTCTAAGTAACGAGTAAAGTAACCATTACCTCAAAAAAAATAAGTAATAATATTTGATTTACTTTGAAAATGTAATGCGAGTTACTTTTATGTTGAATTAATTAGCTTTTAGAAATAAATTGCTGAATTAAAATTAGTCTCAATGAATCACCAAGTCAATGAGAGAATGTGTTCATTATTTTGAAAAGGAAAAGGCCATTGTCTTAACAGACAATGAGAGATTTAGAGATTTTACTTTAGAAAAATAGAACAAAAGTAGCAAACAAATTGAACAAGTTCTGAAAGAGATCAAGCCTCAACCAGGTAATAAAAAGTAACGCAAAAGTAACTCAAAAGTAACGTGACACATTAGTTACCGTGAAAAGTAATGCAACTAGTTACTTTTGTGGGGAGTAACTAAATATTGTAATGCATTACTTTCAAAAGTAACTTTCACCAACACTGCTAACTTTAGTGTGTGTGTGTGTGTGTGCGTGTGTGTGTGTGTGTGTGCGTGCGTGCGTGCGTGCGTGCGTGTGTGTGTGTGTGTGAGTAAAATGGCCACGGCCAACAAGTGACGCGACTTTTATTTTGAAGTAACACGATCTCTGTAGATTTTTTTGTGTCCGTAGTTAGCAGTACTCGCAGTTTCCGCGTTGTGTTTGTAGTCGCGGGCTTCACAGGCGTGCAGTAGCCTGACAACAGCAGCAGCAGCAGGAGGGAATGGGGAGAGAGGGGCTCCGCACCGTTTAACAAGACACTCTTCAACACAACACGACCATTAAAACAATTCACCATCGGTGAGCACTAGCCTCAATCTACAAACACCTCCCGTGCTGATCTCCTATGTTTGTTTTTCCTCTCAGGATCTTGAAATAATCAATAAAATCAGCCGAAGCTAACACGAGCTCGCGTGCTAACCTCTATCAGCCTAAAAACCGAACTGTCCGGCGTACATTTATTTGGAAACTGTCCGTGCGTTCAAGCTTTGGCTGTGTAAATGCAATAACGTGCGTGCTTTATAATATAAGGGTTTTGAATGAGGTAAATAGATGTATGGTGTTTAATTCTTGCGTGACGGTGCCTTTTTAGCTACACGCGTCTGCTAGCATCAAGACTGATTCACATGGCAGACGTGTATTGATTATGAGTACAGTTTGAGAACTGGTAATGCACTCCATGTGTAATCAAAAATTGGCATTAGCGCAAGAGTCGCGTTAATGGTTGGCAAACTGACAGATGCATGATTTTTTTTTGGAGGGGGGAGGGAGGGGTGCTCGGGTGTGTTGCTGGCCAAGGCCAAGGTCGCGATGAGGCCTAACTGATTTGCATGATTAAAAATCTTTAGGGTATGTTGATATATTTAGATGCTTCTGTAATTGTTATGGTGTTCATAGTGCAGTAAATATGTTGCTGGAGGGCATTGATTTTCAGTTGCGTGGCATTTGGTTGTGTAAGAAATATTAATGTTTTGTGTGTGGTAGCCTCGGTATTAAAGTGTTTTTCTTTTTATTTTAGAATAAAGTCAGTGTGGTGTGGTATTTAAAGGGATAGTTCACCCTAAAGTGAAATTTGTTTTGTCATTTGTTCATCCACTTGTTCCTAACCTCTTTGAGTTTTTCTTTTGTTGAATACAAAACAAGATACTAAAGAATGCTGAAAAAAAATTATCAGAATCAGAAAGAGCTTTATTGCCAGGTATGTTCACACATACTAGGAATTTGTTTTCGTGACAGCTTCTACAGTGCAACAGCATTACAGAGACAGGACAAAAAACAGATAATAAATATATTTAAAAAAATTGAAGTAGTGAGTGCAAATATACAGATTGACAAGTGTATGTACATGTTTATTACTATATACAACGTTATATGTGCAGCTGTTATGTGCAAATTGGCATGTAAAGTGTGTTGTTAAATAAGTGTATATGTGTATAAAAGTGTATGGCAAGTAGTGATGTTGGTTCCACAATTATTATCATCAAGTGTTCATGAGATGGATTGCCTGAGGAAAGAAACTGTTTCTGTGTCGGGCTGTTCTGGTGCGCAGTGCTCTGTAGCGTCGACCAGAAGGTAAAAGTTCAAAAAGGCATCTAACATTGAGGTAAAGTTGGTGTTATATTTGCACATTTGTTCTTGTTAATGGTTCCTATAATTGTTTACCACGCTACTTTGAATATTCGATCTAAAATTGCGTTTAAGTATGACTTATAAACAACATTAGCATTAGGGCTGTGCGATTAATCGAAATCAAAATTAGTTAATCGCAAGGGGTTGCAATATAAATTATATATGTAAACAAATAACGAATAACATCTTCAAAACCAGTCCGCTATGCTTCAGAAAATTAAACATTCTAGACTTTCTGTGATGGTGTCGTGAGGCATGGCAAACATGGTATCGGTTGTCGTGAACCAAGTCGCATTACACAAGAAGAAACAATTGAATCTTGTGTCACGATGTCCATTTGTCGTTTATGACTTCCCACGACACCCTACTACGTCAAGGAAATCGTGTGAACTCTGACCGGGGCTTTATAACCAGCCAACTGAGTGAGCCAACTTTTGTTCTGCCCAATCAGAATTGTGCAACTGAACTACGCCCACAATAAAAAAAAAAAAGAAAACAAACAGGAACGCGCTAACAAGTGGGATTATGGCGTCTGCTGCTTCAGAAATGTTAATAGACGAATTAATATCAAAGAAAAACAGCATTTGTAATATGGAAATAATTTGGTTTCAAAGTCACAGACACTGAACAATAATAGGTAATTTTTAAGAGCTGTCAAGGAATTGTTGACACGGCTTAAGGATTATTGAGCTAAAGCTTGAATTAAATTAAAATCAGCTTGAAGCTTGAATTGAATCGTAAATAAAATCACAATTAGATATTTTCCCTGAATCGCACACAGCCCTAAATAGCGCACTATTTAATCGACGCATTAAAAGGGATAGTTCACCCAGAAAAGAAAATGTTCATTCACATGTTCCAAATCAAACCTGTTTGAGTTTTTTTTTCTTCTGTTAAACACAAAACAAGAGACTGAAAAATGCGGTGTAAACTTGACTTTCATAGTATATATACATTTTAATACCGTGGCTGTCAATGTCTGCTTTTTACCAACATTTTTCAGAAAAACTTGTTTTGTGTTCTTGTGAAGGAATAAAAATCATAAAAGTTTAGAACCACTAAGTGTTATTATATGGAGAGAGCATTTCATTTTGGAGTGAACTCTCTCTTTATGTTTATTTATTAATAGAAGAACAATCTCGAATATAGTAGTTCCCACAAAAAAAAAAAAGAAAAAAGCATTGATGTATGATGTCTTATGCTGTTGGTAGGGTAGGGAGGTTTTGCCTAAAATCAAAATCTTGATTGATAGAACATTTTAATTTGATTACGATTAATGAATGATTATTTTATTTATTTATAAAAAAAAATAGTTCACCTCATAGTTTACTGACAAGTTTTATATGCTATCTAAAGGCATCTCTGGCTCAGCTTCCAATCATTATCAATGTAGTGCAAAGTAAGGCTCAAGAATGAATCCATCGTCCTACTTGGCCAGAGATCAGATGTGGCTGCAAAGTGCCCGCAGAAGTAGAAATCAGCCATGGCCTTTAACAGAGCAGGGTCACGTGAGACGTAAGTAACATAATTGAAAAAAATAGTCCTGGAAAAATTAGATCGATTATAGGTTCTGAATGTCGATTTCGATTACTTTTCAGTTAATCGGCCAGCCCTAGTTGTAAGAATTTTTTTTAAAGTTTATGTTTAGCTAAATCTTGATTTTGGCGATTCATAAAATGCAGGTGTAAATGAATTCATTTTTATGTGAACTATCTTTTTAATTGGATCGTTAGATTGTTGTTTGAGTGCACTTTACTGTTATCTTGTAAATACTAATATTATATTGAATATGGTCATGACGTCCTGGGTAGGGTTGCACAAGCTGATCTTAAGTTCTTAAACTGGAACGTAAAGTCCACACTAGGGGCTTAAGCCTGGATTGTACATCTGTTTCGAGTGATCGGTGTGACCTACGGCGCCTGCCTTGCGCATTGTGGTGCATTTATTTATTTATACTTCTGCGTGCTGTTTGTGTTGCTCTGCAATTACACTTCCAAAACGCTAGCTGGCAGTGAGGTTTTTATGTTCTTCTATGTCGAGTTTCTTCGCTGGTGTTTTGTTATTTTCTGAATGCTACCTTAGTGTAGAAGTAGCACATTGACATTTTCTTTAGCCAGAGTTAGATTTAATTAGATCAGGGAAATATGTACTATATTTTTATTTTAGTATGAAATTACACAAATAAATGATTAGAAATAGCTAAATGTTAAAGAAATATCACTATTGCAATACTCATGAACAATATTGCATATTTCTTCAGTATTTTGCAGCCCTACTCTTAAAATCAGGCTTTACATAAGAATAACACACTGTAATAATTGTGAACCAGTTGACAAAGTTTTTAAATTGCTTACAGCATTATTTTATTAGAACATTTAACACTTGTAAACATGTGTGCTGCAAATGCAGTGCTCTGCTAAATAAACTAGTTGCATCCTTCAAAATAAAGTGACAGTAATGTAAGCAGAATGAATTATTGATGAGAATTTATTAGTGCATCTAAGTCGGGGTTATGGAAACCTGCCCTTTATTTTCAGGGTCAAATCAGGTGACCTGCGAGGTAGGTTGGCCTAAAGGGGCCCTTTCATGTGACAAGTGTGAGTTTAGAGGCCTTAAATCAGGTGTTGGGCACGTTTGTGCTGATACTCATGCATGTGGAATTATTTTGAAGCCAGTTTTTGTCTTGTTTGCATATGTTAATGGTAGTTGATTTAAGTCAGAAATGGAGTTCATTGTCTTAAATGCCTGATTTGAGTTTATTGACAAATAATTCCACATTCAAAGGTTAATTTCCCCAAAATTAAAATGGCCACTCATACACGCCTACATGTCATTCCAAAGCTATAAGACCTCAATTCATCTTCTGAAAACAAATGAAGATATTTATAATTAAGTTTGAGAGTATTGCGATGCTCCAATGAGTGTTTATTCGCTTAAAAATACTGAATGTAAGTTTTTGACTTCTAAAGCATAAAAATACCTAATATGTTTTCAGATATTTAAGAAACATGCAAAGTAAACATTCTTCTCTGAAAAAAAATGCTGAACTCAGACATTCTGCTTCGAAAATGTGTTTTCCGTGGCGGAACGATGTCTTTTTGATAATTTTAACCTGCCCAATGCTATTTTAGCCAATTATATTTCAGCACCCCGGGTTGCCTTGGTAAAAAAACAGCATATTTTATTCATTCATTCAGAAAGGCTCTGAAAGCATGTGTCCGTGACTGAAATGCAACCTCTGGTGGACAGTAGCAGACTCTGAAATGAGACAGATTCTGTCTCACATGAGGTTATTAATTAGCAAATGATAAAAAATTACGAACGTAAAAATTAGGTGAGCAGGTTGCATTGTAACTTTGTGTCCTAACAACACTCTTCGTGACGAGATGTGCAGTGATGAGCAATTTGGCTCTTTACGCCAGGCGAAACATGACAGAAATTTAAATACTGCCATTCAGAAGCACATAATATACACTCACTCATGAAATGGTATGATCTATTTAATACAAATTAACCCTTTTTAACATTATTAAATGTAGGCCTAGATGCTGAATCTCTCATGTTTAGCTCTAAAGTTCAATTTCAAACAGTTTTAGTTATTTTCAATCTGCTGTTGCTTTCAGTATATGGCAATAAATGTAATGTAAAATGGCATTCAAACTCGCATTGTTAGAATTTAACACTGAATAAAGCACATGAGGTGTACCCGAGGTGATTTTCATAGTTTTCTGTTGTTCACCTGTAAGAAATAGAAGCCGTTTTTTATATAGCACAAAAACCTTTTAATATGGAGAATATTCTCTCTCTATTGGGTGCTGTTGCTTTTATATAGAACACGGGTTAAATCGCTCGCTCCTGTCCTCAATCTGGCAACCTGCTCTTGCGTTTATTTTGAACCAGGAGTGCAATACCTAGTTCAACCACTGGGTGTCAAACTTACGTACTGCAACTTTAAAATTCGGAGGCTTCACAATATTGAGAAAAATACTTGATGATTTATTTATTTTTTTAATATATGTTGCGATATAAAAGCTGTTTTACAAAATGACTTTAATAGCGCTATTCAGAAAGTATTCTAATTAGGGAAATGTATCTACATAAACTAATTCAAAACAAGAATAAATTATGCAAATTAATAAACTGTGTTTTATGATTATATGAGGTATTCAGATTGCAGAACTTGAATGCTCAATTGTAAAATCGCACTCACTAAGTAAATTAAATACAATTAATCTTTGATAAATTGATTTATTGGACCTGAATGCTTTAAACTGCTCAGTATGGATGGATTCTTTTGTCATTTTGTTATCTGTTAATAGTTTAAAGTGTCAAAGTTATGGGTGAATTAATTTGTGCTTTAAAGATGAATAATTTTTATGGGCTTGGAAAGACATGAGGATGAGTAAACGATGACAGAAATTTCATTTTGTGGTCAGCTAACCTTGTAAGTACAGCTGGTTTCACTAATGCTATTTTTCTGCAGTGCCCCTTCTCCTTTTCTCTCCATGTTTTTGCTGTACTAAGCACCTTTTTGAAAGATTTGAGTTGAATCTTAGTAGGTAATCAGTCCTCACAGGATCATAGCTGCTGCTATATTCAGAGTCATTCACATGCTAATGTAGGTCAAGCTCAGCGCTTTGTTCTGAAACTCGACTGGGTTTGCGGTATGCAGCTTGTCTGGCCTGACGTTCTGCCTACAGTCAGTGTGGCTAGAGGTTAACAGCGAGTCTAGACATCTTCATAGTTTTGTTTGAGTGGTCGTAGCTGTGCTTAGTTAAAATAAGAGCTAGGGCTGCGCAATATATCGTCTTCACATCAATATCGCAATGTGCATATCTGCAATAGTCATATCGCAAGATCCGCAATGTCGAGTTGGGATTATAGTTGACAAAGAACTATAGGGCTTTCAAAATGTGCGCATTTGCAATAGTCACATCGCAAGATATGCAATGTTGAGTCTGAATTATAGTTGACCGGGAGCTACAGAATTGGATTTAATTACTGTATACACACAGAATTTATACAATTTATGCAAATAAAATGCTTTTGTCTTTTTTTAGTCTAAATATCTACGATTCAAAGCAAAAACAAGAATATTTTACTTACCCCAGTGTCGGATAATTTGCCTTATTTAAAGGAAAACTTTCTTCTGAAGTTCAGTGAAGTTCAAAAACCATTTTTACTTGATCTAAGAATTTTTTGATATTTGGACTATTAATGAGCCAAAGCAAAGTAAGAAAAGCTTTTTTGGCATTGTAATTATTCAGTTTCTGTACCTGAAAAAAATAAAGTATTGCAATGTCAGATTTTTCCAATAGTGTGCAGCCCTACCAAGAACCACAGTTCAGAACATTGTGGCATCATTTAACCTCACTAGTGAAACTTTTTAATTTTGCATGCATGTTAAGGCTTGTGGCTATACAATTTAAAGCAAATTCAAACTATTTGATTTTAAGAAATTATAATAGTTATAATGTTTGTAGCTTTAACACAGATTAATTGTTTTCTTTTTTATACAACGAAGACTATACAGTGTTATTTACGTTTGATTATTATTTGATATATTATTTCTGTACCTGAATACAGTTAGACTCTCCAGAAAACTCATTCATTCATTCATTTTGTTTTCGGCTTAGTCCCTTTATTAATCTGGGGTCGCCACAGCGGAATGAACCGCCAACTTATCCAGCATATGGTTTTACACAGCGGATGCCCTTCCAGCCGCAGCCCATCACTGGGAAACCCATACACACTCATTCACACACATACATACACTATGGACAATTTAGCCTACCCAATTCACCTGTAAAGCATGTCTTTGGACTGTGGGGGGAAACCGGAGCACCCGGAGGAAACCAACGCAAACAAACACAAGGAGAACATGCAAACTCCACACAGAAACTCCAACTGACCCAGCCGAGGCTCGAACCAGCGACCTTCTTGCTATGAAGCAACAGCACTACCTACTGCGCCACTGCGTTGCCTCTCCAGAAAACTATAAAGCATTATTTCATTTATTTCACTTTTTTTTCTTCAATTTATCTAGGCTTATAATTTGCTTATTATGTTTTATGCACATGCACTGCTCTACGAAATCATCTCAATCAGTCTAAAATTATTATTTCTTTCTTTTCCAAATTTCTTTCATGTCTTCTGGTGAAATTATATTTTTATGGCAAGATATATCAATGTCATTTGTTTTTTTTTTCTAACATTGTGCAGCCCTAATAAGAGCATGTTCACAAGTCCAACATACAGTAGTCAACACCTTGAAGTGGATCAAATTATTATTATTTTCAAAATTGTCCTAAATCAAGCTTGGATGTTGTTCAATAGTTTAAGGACAACGTTGATAAAAGGTTTTGATCCACTTCAAATGTTGACTACTGTAGTAGCTTAAAGTAGTTAATGGTACAAATTTCATTTTAAATTAAATTAGCAACAACTTGACAAAAAAAAGATCATTGCGATTGTTATTAGGGTCTCTGGAGATTTTCGTCTTTATTGCATCAACCAAAAAGGATTGAGGTCATGTCCGTTTGTTGTGCGATATATACAAGTCCCAATTGCATTGTTTAATATATTTTGTCATTTGGGTTACTCTTTTAGATTCATATAGGTCGTGAAACTGATTTTACAGTGTACTCTCTGCTACTGTTTGATGGGTTCATATTTTAAAATAATTATTAAAATCAATGAATAATATTTTTTAAAAATGAGTTAGTGTGAAGTTCAGAGTTACCATAAGTTCTAGACATTGAATATATTACTGTATAATTTGTGTTCACTGTTGCAGCTCCCTCTGTGTTGTTTTTATGCATCTAACAAGCAATATATCTTTTTATTCTTATCCGTTTTCATTGTTGCCTTTTTTTAAACAAATTTTAATGATTTAAGTCCTGCTCACACTTTGAGACAGCCACGATTTTGTAATCGGAGTCAAATTTGGGAAATCCTAAAAAATTCCTGAAATCCTAGGCTAAAATCTGTGATCTTTGATCGTTGGTTTGACATGTTCACAGACAGCTGCTTACTGCTCGTTGTGATCAGATTTTTCCTCCAATTAAGTTCTGGCAGTGTCAGAAGATTTCAGACACATTCCTGCAGTGTGACAACAACTGCAATGAGCGCCGATCCAAGAACCAATAGGAGCACCAAATCTGATGCAATCCATGCGACAATTCAAATGACCATGGGGAAATGTCAAAACAGTTATTTTTTTTATCCTGATTTTATTATTGAGACACGCTATGTGCAAAATTGCCGCTACAGATTGTTTATGTTTGCTGTGAGGAATCATTTTAGAATGCAGCATAGTGAAAGTGTGAATTAACGACGTCAAACTCCGGGGGAGTTTTCATTCGTGTTTGGCGCGTCTTCATTGTCATTTAGTCTGACATTATGGCAGCTGAGATCTTACAGTGGACATGGGAGCTATGATCATGCAGTCTGACATGGTACAATTGTTCAGGATTAGGGCTGTGCGATTTGGGGAAAATATCTAATTGCCATTTAATTATTTTCTTTTACATATTGCAATTTCGATTTATTTATTTAATTTGTAGTCAAGCTTCAGCTCAATAATCAGTTTCATAGCTTCTTACTGCTAACTGTTAGTTAAAAACTGAAAAGAAATTACCTTAAACTTTTATTAAAATTTGTAAATATTCAGAAATTAATTTTCCCTAGAGCCAAAAATAAAATGACCGTACCTTTCTGTAAACAAGTTGAACTCAAATTAGGGTGATAGTTTAGCTCATTATAAAAACAAAAATAAACTTATAATAGTTATAAAAATACAGAACACTCAGCAAACTAACATGACTCTGTTGCTTGCTACCAGATTGAGTGTCACTGGCAATACTTTCAGTTGACTTTTTAGCAAGACACTCCTCTTACCATAGTGGTTCTTCTTACTGTGGTTGTTTGTATGCTGTGGCAACAATTCTTACAGATTACCTGTTTTTGTTGGTGTCTGTGATTTTGAAACCAAAATATTCCCATATTATTGATGTCTGCTTTTTCTTTGTTATTAATTAGTCGTTTAATGCTTCTGAAGCAGCAGACGCCATCATCCCACTTGTCCACGCTTTCTTGTTTGTTTGTTTTTTTTTACTGTGGGTGTTCCGCATAGTTCAGTTGCGCAATTCTGATTGGGCAGAACGAAAGTGTGCTCACTCAATTGACAAGTAAGAATATCACGCACAGACGCCAGTCACACATTTGCGAGCAGGGGAAATTAAATTATACAAATATATTTCATATCACAACCTCTTGCGATTAGCTAATCGCAACGCTTAAAATCACAATTCGATTTCGATTAATCGCCCAGCCCTATTCAGTATTATTAAAAAAGTCATACAGTGTGAGCTGGCCTTAACTGTTGCAGATCAAAGTGACTTAGATTCTGGAGTCTCTTACACTATTTTAAGAAGGACAGTTTGACCAAGATTAATTGTGCAATATGTATTTAAGTATTTGTTTGTTGCATTTTGTGATATATATATACTTATATCTATATATATATATATATCTATATATATATATATATCTATATATATATATATATATATATATATATATATATATATATATATATATATATATATATATATATATATATATATATATATATATATGTACTTATATATTTATTTATTTTTATATATATATATATATATATATATATATATATGTATATATATTTGTGTATAATATGTATTTAAGTATTTGTTGCATTTTGTGATATATATATATATATATATATATATATATATATATATATATATATATATATATATATATATATATATATATATATATATTTATTTATATATATATATATATATATATATATATATTTATTTATTTATATATATATATATATATATATATATATATATTTATATATATATATATATATATATATATATATATATATATATATTTATTTATATATATATATTTATTTATATATATATATATATATATATATATATATATATATATATATATATATATATATATATATACTGTGGCGGCAGGCCTTTTTTACACAGATCTACCAACTACCTGTGGCGTTATTTCAATGACAAATGTCGTGAGTGCAGAATTAGAAGTCGAGATCGCATTTATGTAATAGCCCATGAGCATGCAGATTTCTTTGCTTGCGCGCCGATTTTTTCTGCTCGTGCACAAAACTTCTTTCACGCCCCCCTCAAATACAAGCTGCTTTAAGAGCGCGCAGATCTTCTTGTGCGCTCTCTAATAAATGCTGCTGAGGTGCGATTTAGTGCATTTATGTAACGAGTATGTCTCCAGCGTTTATTAGATTTGCTAGGAATATTTATGATTGTCTCCGTTATTAATGCCTTCTGAAGTAAAGTGAAACAGCTTTACGTCGTGTTTGCTGGCCCCACGCATCCTGCACCTGTCACAGTCAGTCAGTCAGCACGTAGCCTTAAAGGGTTAAACAAATGACGCACAGCACTACTATGGTTACAGAAAAGTTCGCGCTGTTATAATTCACTTACCCTTTAATACGTTTTGGTGCGATTATCACCCGCAATTAAAAAAAATAGAATGTTTTGAATGAGAAGCTGTAATGTAGCCGTGGCGGGATAAATCTTGGCGTGGCGGCCCGCTATGGAAGAATGAATGTAGCGGAAACCATATGTAGATATATATTTATGAAAAGCTTATTTATTATGTTTTTATAGTGTTTTCTGAAGTTTTATTGTAACTTAATTTCGTTCTGCATTACATCTACTGACAAAATAAAGTACAATGGAACTGAACTATTTTTAATACGTTAATAAATGTTTTTATGATATCAGAATTACTGCTGTAACAGTTTCTCTGGTTGTATTAATCTGACCAATTGAGAGAAAGCAGCAGTAACGAGTTGTCTTGAGCGTTGATTTATTTTTATTTACTTATTATTTTTTAATAACACTGGAAATCTGCTTGTGTGTAGCGGAATCGGACAGCCGTGACCTGGCCAGCTGTTTTGCAGTCAAGCGATTAACATCGAATGTTTGGTTCGCCGAAACAGATGTGTGTCAGCGTTTTGGAAATCTGAAAGTAAATAACCTATGTGGTTGCATTAGAGATTCATGAACCCGAACATGGAGTCTGAGAGCAGCTTTTTAACCAGGAGCAAATGTGTGCGCTCACTGAAAATGAAGCCTTGTGTTACTTGAGCTGAAATGACTTGTGGTGATTTGTTGCAGCTGTGTCGAACAGCGGTGGTCGGGAGGAACGTGTGCTGGATTCTGAGTGACAAAAACGCGTCGACAAGCCAGTTGTCATGCGAATTCAGCTGTCCTCTCCTTGCCAGAGATACGTCCATAATCTCAAGATGTATTTTCTCTCTCTTCATTTTCAGAATATCGAAGGAATATTGTCTCAGGCCCCCTCCCCCATCTGCAGTATTAAGGTACTGGGATTATTTCTCTCTGATGAAAAATGCTCAAATAAATGCCCACTGTTAATAGATTAAATCAGTGGATAATGTATGTAGGTTTTACATAGTTATAAAGAATAATTGAGGTGTTTTAATTATTTGTAAAAACTTGTTTATAAAATACTGAAGGGCAATTCCATGCAAATGCCAACCTTGCCATGAAAAGAAATAAGTTTTCACCAAAATAGCGAAACTGTTTCAAAATGTTTTGTGTAAGCAAGTATTTTACAGTACAGTAAATATTCAAAAATGTCTCTGTCAATGTTTTCAAACAGTTATATTTGATTTACTAAAGTCACACAAGTGGCAATTTCACATCTGTCACATATATAACTGAGAGATGTCACATCCATAATAGGGCTGCACGATTCTGGCTAAAATGAGAATCACAATTTTTTTATTTCGTTTATTTCTTAAAATCAAGATCACGATTTTCTCACTATTCTGTAGAAGTAAAATAAAGGTTAACATGAGTAGGCTATTATTATTGTTAATTCTCAAACATAGTATAACAACAATAATAATATTAGGCCTATATGCAGTTTTTGGAAATTACATTTTTGGGTGAATTAAACCTTATAAATACAGTATATGACACTTTTAATACCATTTTGGGTTGTCCACTTTGCTGAGCAATGTATATAAAACAACGTAAAGACTTGTGCGACTGCCTTGATGCTTCTTTCGAACTTGAAACTATAATCGACTGAGTCATAGAGATGCTCAATTAAGATTGTGTGGGGGGTCAAATTGAGATCACAGTCTTTTTTTCGATTAATTGTGCCGCCCTATTCCATAAATATTTTTTTTCATAAATGCAAAAATGTCAAATAAAATGAAATCAATCACTTTTGTTCTATATTGAGCCAACTCTTATCCTTTTGATGAACATTATTTCTTTTGGTTTGTGCAGTTTAATTCAAAGAATTTCTACAAAGTATGTTGTATACTGTAAACTCGCTAACTTTTTGGTCATATCCGTAACGCATGTTTATTTTCCTCATTTAAAATCTAAAAAATGTTTACAGATTGATATTTTTTCTGGTCCCCTAACTCTGTGGTTAGTTGTTTATGAAAATATAAAGAGATGTTTCAATATAATGTCAACGTATACTTTCTCTGTGAATTTATGTTTTGAATTTTTACTGCAAATGTCACATAATGTCACATAATGCTAAAATTGCTCTGTACTATTCAAACATTTGTTTGCGGACAAAAGATTTGTTATTAAGATTTTGGATGAAGCATTTATAATGTTACAATTATTTTCTGTCTTTGCACTTTTTGCTATTTTTAAATTATTTTGATAATATGAAATGCTTAAACCCCAAAGCAACATGGTAAGATGATCTGAATTTTATACATGTAAAAGGAATGGCTGCTGGATTTCAGCTTCTTCATCATTCAAATTACTCGAATAAAATTTTTATTGCAATTGCACAGCATCTCAAATTAAATCAGAGCTGATAAAATGTAACTATTTCTTTGTTGTTGTTTTTTTATCATATGAATGCCATTGGCTAAGTGTAGGAAACTTGTTTTCCCCTCAATTATTAGAAACATCTTTCTATGTATTAAAGTAAAAATTAATTAAGGTTGAAAAAATTCTTTGTTCGCATTGCTTCTCATTTAATCAGTTTGGCAAGAACTAATTATTATATTTAGAAAATGAATGAATAATTATGGATGTGTTTCTGACCTTAAATGGCTTGTAAAAGCAAAACTATTGATGATTTTATGTCATGTTTTTTTTATTTTATTTTCAAGATTATTAAAAATATGAACATGCATTCTTTATTAAATCACAAATTTTCACTTGGTGTCTTGTCTCAAATCAAATCATTTTTATTGTCACATCACCAGCAACAAGTGCGCAATAATGTGTGTAAAAGCTTAGAAGCAAAATACAGTGACATACATTTAAGTACACAAAATACATTTAAGACACTACACAGGATACAAATATACACAATACAGTGCAAAATACATTGGCATTCCTTTAACACAATATACATTTATATACATTCTGTACAAAAATAAACAATAAATATGTAAAAATACACTCGTTACACGCAGATAAAGACACAATATTTCTGTCTATGACCAATTCATCTTTTTTGTTTAGTTTTATTTATGAATTATTTATAATTTATTTTAGTTTTAGTATTTTTTGTGTAGTTTTGTAGAGTTTGTTTTAAAGCACTAAATCGTAGTTCTTTTTGTGATTGAATAATTAAAAGTGGAAGAACATAATGGCCACACTTTACAGTAAGGTTCCATAAATGTTAGCCAATTTGTATTTCCTAACATGAACTAAAATTAAACAATACTTGTACAGCATTTATTTAATATAGTTTATTTATATTTACTAATGCATTATTAAAATCCCAAAGTGTGCTTGTTAATACCAGTTAATGCAAAGCTAGTTTATTCTTATTAATATTAACAAAGATGCACTCAAAAAATTACTTTTGCAGCTTATTTGTTCAAACTAATTTAAAATGACTTGAAAAGACACAATACTTAAGGTTTTTGGGACAATTTCAGTGTTTTATGTTCAATCCAACTAAATTTGTAAAAATTATTAACTTAATTGATTTTTGTTAAAACAACAAAGGAATTGTGTGGGACCCAGCATTTTCTACTGTGTGAATAAATACTGTGATGTATTGTTAATTGTTTGTTCATGTAAGTAAATACAATGGTAAAGTGTTACCAACATAATAGTCTAATATCTGTGTGTCCTATATATAAAGTGTTTCTTTTTGTCTTGCATTGGTGCAGGTTCTAAATGTGTCTGTTTTTCCTAGCAGAGTAACTCAAGGGGAGAAAAGAATGAGCTGATTTTAAGAGCTCAGATAATGACGCCCAGAATAAGTGCGGCCTGGTCACAGAGCAAAGTGGGGAACGCACATGCTGTGAGTAAACATTCTCATCTATAATCAGTAACCCGCCTGATCCTGATGGCCCCTAACCAGCATTGAATATCGCATCGCTCAATATACCTCAGGACACAATAGCATCGTGACACGCTTGTTGATTTCACTCACATTCTACTGATCTGATGTTACGTGGTCTGTCTCCGGCAGTGAGCATTAGAAGGCCATGATGCAATGAGATAAACACTGGATGACTGGAGGTCTCCTGCTTATCAGTCTCTAAGCATGGCTGGCCTACAGCTGGTGACCCCTGCCTCCTCACCCATGGGGCCCTTCTTTGGTCTCCCGTGGCAACAGGAAGCTATCCATGACAACATATACACACCAAGGAAATATCAGGCAAGTCATTTGAAATGGGTCGGGAGATTAACTATGCGTGCTTGAGAAAAATTGCATTACTATATGTTACTCTTGAATCTTTAACGGCAGTTTCTACATGAAAGTGATTCTAAAAGTGTTCTTTTTTTTTTAAGTAACAGAAATCGAATAGCTCACAAGAGATTAAAGGCTTTATAAAAAAATAACATATAATAATTATAGTGAGTACTAAATATTACTCAGTCTGATAAAAAATGTACAATAAAAGTGCTACCAGATGAGCTACAGAGCAAGTTTACAACATTAATATGGACATGATATATTGAGCAGAAAGTAAAATATAGAAGTTTACAGATCAGACAGAAACTTATTTTATTCAGTTCACTCTTTTAAAGATATTTTTTTAACACTGTTAATACTCTAATTGGCAGATGAGGCAGCAAAACAGGCTAATTTCCCCTCTCCTCACAATCTAAAACCTACAATTAATTTGTATATAAAGGAAACATGGCAAATGGAATAGGACAGCTGCTTAAATAATAAGCTACGTGAAATCAACCCGAAAATACATGAAAGACACAATTTTACATAAAATACATGAAAGCAGAAAACATTTGGAAATGTTTGTAGAACAGGCCTTTTGTACAATGCACTGATATCGTTAATAGGCATGCAATGATTAGTTGATTTCACTATTAACAGTGTTAAAAATTCATTAGGGTTAATTAATTGTAATGGCTTCTCAATCCTGTGTGTCTGTTGCACAGAACAAAACTGCTAAAACTAAACAAAGTTATGCTAACTGTGTGCTAGTTTAAAGTTCCGAGCTTATACCGAGGCTAATACGCATGCAAATTAACTAAAAAGCAGAAAAAAGTTACCATTAAGCTATGAAATAAGGAGAATGAGCACTTGCAAGCCACACAAAAAATAAGTACCTCAAGCTTCTTTCAAACTCTGAGGTAAATTATCCATTGTTGTTCTCATAGTGGCTATTAAAGTCCTGCAAAACAATATTCAAGCTAAAACTATTTTGATATTAATAAATAATAAACAGTAAAAGTGAAAAATGTGAATTTAGTCTTAGTGGGATCGCTTTTAATACCATGGTATATAATAATGGTATTGAAAGTGGTACATTGCATTTTACTGGGAATTTTCAACCAATTGTATTTTCCCAACAGGTTGAACTTCTTGAAGCAGCTCTTGAACATAATACTATAGTCTGCTTAAATACTGGCTCAGGGAAGACCTTTATTGCAGTGCTCCTAATCAAAGAACTCTCCCACCAAATTCGTGGAGAGAATGGGAAGAGGACCGTTTTCCTGGTGAATGCAGGTGAGGAAAAATCTAGTCTGCCATGTACACAGTTTAAGCATTATTAAACTCTTCTGAATACAGAAGTCATTTTCAAACCCTGTTTTTTTCTGTTTTTCTCAAGCATCTTCTGTGGCTCAGCAAGCATCTACTGTAAGAACACACTCTGATCTCCAAGTAGGCGACTATATGTCAGAGGACATGACATCATGGCCCGGGGAGATGTGGAACAGAGAGATGATGGAGAATCAGGTGTGATTTTTAACATGCCAGTGAATTCATATAATTGTCTTGATGAGGTGTCATCATGCAATATCTCTTTTGTGAAAAATTTCAGCCCTCTTCATACATCTCTTTTCCGTAATTTCAGGTGCTTGTGATGACGTGCCACATCTTCCTGCATGTTTTAAAGAATGGAGTCTTGCCACTATCAAAGATCAACCTGCTGGTTTTTGACGAATGCCACCTTGCAATCACCGGCCATCCTTATCGGGAAATAATGAAGGTGAAATTGCAGTGCATTGAACGTATGCTGTCAGTGTTAAGAGAGGGATGATAGAGGTCTCATCTAACTGTCACTCCACAGAAATGCTAAACTGATGGCAATTCATTATTATTAATGTGAATGTGTTTAGTCCTTCAGATTGAACATAGGCACTCTGATAAGCTTTCTTAACTGAATGTTGAGAGATAAGAGCCCGCCTCCCGAATTAAGAATTAAAATGATACTTCACACACAATTCATTATGAGATATGGGTCTTACTTTAGTCTTTTCGTGCAATGCAAAAAAGTGCAAGCTTCATTCAACTGGCATCAGAGTATTTATGTTAGAATAATCAGTTATAATGTTAGCTGTGATTAACTGTATTTAGTAACATTGAATACTGAAGTATTCGTTGACTCAAAAACGCTGTTCCAAACCTTTGAGAGCTTCGTTTATCTTTGGAACACATACAGAGTAAGTCAGAATTATTAGCCCCCCTCTTTATTCCCCTTCCCCAGTTTCTGTTTAATGGAGAATTTTTTTTCCAACACATTTCTAAACATAATAGTTTTAATAACTCATTTCTAATCAATCAAAGGGGGGCTAATAATTCTGACTTCAACTGTGTATTTGAGCTATTTTACGTGAAATCTGAGATCTCTCTCGTCCTCCCTAGACAGCATGGTTTTGGACTCGTTCAAAGTCCAGACAAATACCAAAAGCATCCTCAAAACAGACCATATGCCTTTAGCGATTTATTCAGAATATTATCAAACTACGCAAATACATTTTTGTGCACATGAAACAAAATGACGACTTTGTTTAACAGTATCTTCTATACAGACGTAATACCTCGGAGCCTGTGCTTTGTTTCAAACAAAAACAGTTGTATACGGGCATCTGAGATGGTACTACATACGTCACTGCGCAGTGTTCATGAATGCGTGCCCTAAACTGACACTGAGAGGAAGAAACTGTTGAATTCATTATTTTAGTTTTATGTGCGTACAAAAGTATTTTAGTAGCTTTATAATTTCCTGGTTGAATTACTGAATGCATATGTTTTGTTTTGAGGTTTTTTTGGTACCTTTCTGGACTTTTGTGTATAACCTTGCTTTCTATGGAGAATGAGGGAGCTCTCAGATTTCACCTGAAATATGTTTGAGTTCTTAAGATCTAGGGGTCTTGGAATGACACTAGGGTGAGTAATTATTAAAGAGCCCCTATAATGCATTTAAAAAAATGTAATATTTTGGTTTTGGGGTCTCCAACAACAGGCTGATATGTATGCAAGGTCAAAAAACACTTTCATTATCTTATAATATTCATTTATTTTTATCTAATTATCCCAACAACTCCCATATGATTCGTTCATCAATTAATTTGTTCCCAAACCCATCCTTAGCTCAATGCTAATCTGTGCTGATTGGTCCGATGACTCAGTCTGTTGTGATTGGTCGACTGGGTTCAGCGCGAGACAGAGAGAAATGCCCAGCGAGGCTTATCAACAAGTAGTCAGAGTGCAGAGTATATGTGTGAGCCCAATGCAGGAGTGCATTAAAGCAATGCAGTTTAACACCAGCATATTGCTCTATTCTTAATCATAAGTAAAAACAGTGACACACATTTAGTATTAATCCACACAGCGGCAAAAGCTGAACTATTTTGAAACTTCACCACCGCATGTGTGTAGGAACAGTTGACGGTGGCCATAGAAACGACAAACGGCAGTGGATCTCGAGTTCACAAACGCATTTAAATCCGTAAGCAAAGCGGCATGTGTTGCGTTTTCAACGTGGTTTAAGACATGATATGAGAATATAAAGAGTTAGCCAGATACAGTACAAGCGGTTACAAGTAACAAAACACAATTAAATACATTATTAGCAAGCTAAAGAAAACAAGGAGGCAACCCTTTAAATCATGCTTACTTACACTTGTGAAATGGAGGAAGAAACCGATCCATGAACTGTGTACTGGAAAGTTCCTGTATTTAACAAACAGCTGATGAATGCCCTGTTGTGTGTAGATTGCTAAAGCACTCGTCAGAAAAATGACGGGAACACAGCACAAGGCTGGGACAATAATGCTGAGGTCTTTTTGCAAAAATAAACTTCAACCACTGACTCTTCATAGCCTCTTCTTTGGGTAGAGAAAATAATACTAACTTTCCCTCACACTTCAGACCATAGCGTCTTCGCAACATGATTCAGCCAGGATCTGTTACAGTGTTTGTCGTCGTCGTCTTATTTTTCTACGGTGTTTGTGGGCAGGGGTTTAAATTTTCCTGGGTTTGGCCGTGCAACAAATGTGCGGGGCTTGAGTTCCACATCAATGTCATGCCTACACAGCTAAACACTCGTTACAGCGGTGATTCACAGAGTTGACTCTTTAATAGATGAATCAATAGTTTTAAACGGCGCACTTTCAGATTTAAGCCTTAGCTGGATATTTCACTTAAATTAGAGCTGTGTTACACACTGCATGGAAGGTCCTTTTCAAAAACCCATAATAGGGGCTCTTTAACAGAATAGTAGGGCGACCAGATTTTGCTAAGTAGAACTTGAGGTGGAGAACACCCACCACCCTGCTACCAACCACTGATTTAAGTTTTTAATTGTATGATTGTGTCTACTCCAATTCACACTTGAAATAGAACATTTGAAATGCTGGCTATAGCCAAAATATTTTTATCATTCACCTGTATTTTAAGGATTTTAAGGTGATCCTCTTTATAAGATTTTCCTCTATAATGCTGTTTTAAAGGGATGGTTCATCCATTTAAAAAAAACTCACAAAAAACAAGATATTGTGAAGAATGTACGCCATTGACATGCGTATTAAGAACAAAAAATACTATGAAAGTCAATGGCAATGTTTTTTCATCATTCTTTGTATTCAACAGAAGAAAGAAACTTAAACAGGTTTCAAAACAAGTAGAGGATGAGTAAAAATAAATACATTTTCATTTTTTTTTTCTGTGTGTGTGTGAACCCATGTTTTTTTGCTCAAAGGTGAAGACCCCACTCAATGTTTGTGTTGCAAAACTCACCTTATTGTAAAACACATTTTACTGGACTGTCCTGCTTTTAATGATTCTAGAAGACTTTTATGAAATGAACTCTCTTAAGGACATTTTTAACAAAGTGACACCAGAAAAGATTTTAGAATTCCTATCATATATTAACACTAAACATCTTATTTAACTTGTGTATTCATTTGTTTGTTGTTCTTAATTGTTTATTTAATATTGAAATATTCTTGCCATGAAAATAGCCTTGGTTGCTGTGTGTGTGTGTGTGAACTCTCCCTTTAAATGGTGTTAATCACCTGTGCAGATTTGTGAAGGTTGCCCTGGCTGTCCTCGCATTTTGGGTCTGACTGCTTCCATTTTAAATGGCAAATGTGACCCTTGTGATTTGGAGGAGAAGATTCAGAACCTGGAGAAGATTCTTCAGAGCAATGCAGAAACTGCCACTGATCTTGTGGTGCTGGATAGGTGCGCTGCTTCTGCTTTCCTTATTCATGAATAACTGCTTTTATTGCAGCTTGCAGAACTCAAATGTTTCCTTGTAATGTACACAATAGGATTGTGAAAAATGTTGATTGTCACCTGCTATAAATGCATATTATTGTATGTTTGTTGTCCAGGTATGCGTCACAGCCACGTGAGGAGGTGCTAGACTGTGGACTGTACCAGGATCAGAGTGGGCTCTCTGAGAGGCTTTTAAATGAGCTGGACGAAGCCCTTAGTTTTCTAAATGATTGCAACTTGTCTGTACATAGAGAAGATAGAGACCCCACGTTCATCTCCAAACAGGTTAGCTTTCATCTTTTTAAAGCAGCTACACTCTTGAGTCAAACTACAGTAGTTTTTGAATGTGTTTTTTTTCCCTAAGGTGCTGAATGACTGTCGTGCCGTGTTGACTGTGCTGGGCCCTTGGTGTGCGGATAAAGCTGCTGGAATCATGGTCCGGGAGCTGCAGAAATATATTAAACATGAACAGGAAGAGCTGAACCGCAAGTTCCTGTTGTTCACCGACACCATCCTGAGGAAAATCCATGCCTTATGTGAGGAGCATTTTTCCCCAGCTTCCCTGGACCTGAAGTTTGTCACTCCCAAGGTCATCAGACTCCTGGAGATTCTCCACGAGTACAAGCCTTTCGAACGGCAGCAGTTTGAGAGTGTGGAGTGGTACAACAATCGCAATCAGGACAATTACGTTTCTTGGAGCGATTCTGAAGATGATGATGAGGACGAAGAGGCGGAGGCAAAGGAAAAGCCCGAAGCTAATTTTCCCTCGCCGTTCACCAATATCCTCTGTGGAATCATCTTTGTGGAAAGGCGATATACAGCGGTTGTTTTAAACAGGTTAGTCTTTTTTCAGAAAACAGTACATAATTTAAAACGTGTTAAATTATACAATAAATACATATCTTTAAATATATGCAATTTGCATTGGAAACACCACTCAAATCTAGTTTTCTGAAAAGATTTTTAGTAAGGCTGCATTTATTTCATAAAAAGAAATACAGTAGAAATAGTCAATTTATTAAATATAATTTTAATAAAAAAACTTGGAATATTTTAAAATATAAGTCAAGCTTAATTTTCAGCAGCCATGATTGCAGTCTTCTCATAGTTCTTGCTTATTTTATCCTTCTACTAGGGTTGTTACGATACTGAAATTCGGTACCATCAGTACTGAAATTTTTTGAGTTTTTAAACGGCGCCGATTTGCCATGGTGTTTACATGCTCAACAGAAATGACTGTGATTGGACGTAAAGGTAAACAGTTCACCAAACTCACCTCTGTTTACTGTGTGTTACCACAGATAAAGGGACACTGGAGTGTTTTAATGTTGTGATTCATCAGCGGATCGCTTGATTGTCAGCTTATGGACGTTACCAGCTGATTGACGTGACTTTGAAACAATCCACTGTCCTATCATCTGTGTTTACACTCAGTAAACAGTGGTGGGTTCGGTGAACCGGTGACCTTTACGACCCATCACAGTCACTTCTGTTGAGCACATGAACACAATTGAAAATCAGTGCTGTTTAAGAGTTGTAGTTCATCAATAGTTATGTTATTTAAAATGTAAATATATATCTAAAATTCAGACTCCCTAGTTTTTGCGATTGCTGCAAACTCTTTTAATCATGCAATTCTTAATTGAAACGCAAAATTATCACAAAAAAATATAAATAATCTCGTAAAAAAATTCAATTCCAAACCATATAACCAAATTAGATTTATTTCAGTTTGCAATTAATTGTTTTACATGACTTATAGACGTTGCATACGCAGCGCACGTGATGTATTTGAGTGTCTCTCGAAAAATGACGTCTCACCTGCGACCCCACAATCCTTACATTACATGGAAATGCTAAGAAATTGTTTTTCAGCCTGTGCAGTAAGCAGACGCAGATGATGCAAGAGTAATTAACGTGAAGTCATAGCAGAGATGCGATTACATATCTTGTGGCGCAAATCGAGTTACTAGTACAGAACGAATTGGGCGTTTTGTGTGTTTGACGTGCTTCAAACTACAAAAGAAAGTGTGAGCAAACATCCAAACAGAGCAGTGGAACAGACAGAAAAGCAAGCAGCTCACAGTGGAGATTGGATAAAGGATGACCACCATTGGATGTAACCTAATTGAAGGACATTATTTGTGCTTTACATGTATGGCTGGTATTATGATTGTGAAATCGTTAAATGATTTTGCTTAACTCTTTCCCTGTCATTGACGAGAGAAACCACTTTCCTGCCATTGGTGAGTTTTACGGCAATCTGTGTTTTAGGTGCGTTACGGTAGGGGAAGCCAGAACGCATGTCCTGAGTGAGGTACATTGTGTCAGATGCTCCGGGGAGTGAAATCTGAGAAAGAGAAAATAAGATCGTGGAACCTCACACAACCTTCCATTGGCTTTAGCCCTACCGTTTTATATTTTGTCTTGACAAGAAACCAAAATAAAGAAGCTTTATTTTATGATTTGTGTCGTTGTCGTTGTGTCAGATTGTGCACCTAACATAGTAGGCTACCTAATAAGATATATAGAGATAAGATATATAGGCTACCTATATATATATATATATATATATATATATATATATATATATATATATATATATATATATACTTTTCTATATATATATATATATATATATATATATATATATATATATATATATATACACACTTTTCTATATATATATATATATATATATAATTTTTTATATTTATATATTTTTTATCGCAAAATTGTCTGCAGATTTTGGCATATACCACCTCTAAGTCATTTTTATCGGTCTGAAATATATATGAACAATTCCATGCAAACGTCAACCTTGCCATGAAAAAAAATTAAGTTTTCAACAAAATACCGAAACCATTTCTATGTTTTTTTGTGTAAGCAAGTATTTTACAGTTTTTTAGACATACTCAAAAATGTCTCTGTCAATGTTTTTAAACAGTTATATTTGATTTACTAAAGTCACACAAGTGGCAATTTCACATCAGTCACATCCATAACGCAGAGGTGTCACATCCATAACAAAGCTTTTTCCTCATAAATGCAAATATATAAAATAAAAATAAAATCAGTCATTTTTGATCTATAGAGAGCCAACTCGTATGCTTATGATTAGCATCATTTTGGGGGTTGGCAGTTTAATTCACAGAATTTCTACAAAGTATGTTGTAGAACACATACATACATACATACATACATACATACATACATACATACATACATACATACATAAATTTTTTATATTAGAAATATATCTTCTGTATTTTATAAATTTGTGTCCTTCCTGAAAAACTGTATTATTTTTCTTAACTATATTAAGTATTAAACAAAATCTTGCAGACCTGAAACTGTTTAAATGCAACATTTTTAATATGATTGTATTATTTGTGGTGTTTCAGGCTTATTAAGGAGGCTGGAAAGCAAGACCCAGAGCTGGCTTACATCAGTAGCAACTTCATCACAGGGCACAGCATCGGCAAGAACCAGCCTCGCAACAAGCAGATGGAGGTGGAGTTCAGAAAACAAGAGGAAGTGAGTGAAAAAAGGCAATCTTAGGCCTTATTTCTAACTGAAACCTCATAAGATGTCTTTTCATCAATCCATTCACAGGCAGAGGACACTAAATACTGGTGTAAAGGGGATCTAAAATGTTAGAGCTTCCACTTTCCCCACTTTCATAGGTTGACAGAAATGCATTTGATTGGATTTTCTTTTGTTGTGTAAATACTTGTGATCAGAAGCTTTCAAACAACCTCAAAAGACAACCTACTTTCTTTAAAAAAAAAATTAAATGTGTTGTCTGACACATCAGATCACTGAAAATGCGTTTTAAAACCAAAAAGGTCAATGTCCACTTTATTAGCTTGTGCTGATTCTAACTGTTTTCTCTTATTCACATTACTCACCAGGTCTTGAGGAAGTTCAGAGCCCATGAAACCAACTTGCTCATTGCAACCAGCATTGTGGAGGAAGGAGTTGATATCCCAAAGTGCAATTTGGTCGTTCGGTTTGACCTGCCGACAGAGTACCGGTCGTACGTGCAATCCAAAGGTCGAGCCCGTGCTCCAGTCTCCAACTACATCATGCTAGCAGACAGCGAACGGACTAAAACCTTCCAAGAAGACCTCAAGACCTACAAGGCCATAGAGAAGGTCAGTAGGCGCAATGAGAACTATTTTCAGAAAGAGGACGTACGTATATTAAAACGTGTCATTCTAAGAGTTGTACATCTTTCAGATCCTTCGAAATAAGTGCTCGAAGTCAGCTGAATGCAGTGAGCTGGAGCCTGAGACCGATGACGACAATGTTCTCCCACCGTACGTCCTGCGCTCTGAGGACGGCGGGCCTCGTGTCACCATTAACACAGCCATCGGCCACGTCAACCGGTCAGTGTGTTTTCCTTATTCAATGACAACAGTGTTGTCATATCATATGGTTAAATGTATTTGTGTGTTGTGCAGCTATTGTGCGCGCTTGCCCAGTGATCCGTTCACTCATCTTGCTCCGAAGTGTAAAACTGTAGAGATGAACACCGGAGGGTATCGATCCACACTCTTCCTACCCATCAACTCACCACTCAGAGTTCCTGTCACCGTAAGTTCTGGACAAAATATTGATTTATTTATTTATGTATTGGACTAGAGCCTGTGAACGATAATGAAAATGTTCTCCCACTGTGTGTTATGCTCTCAGAGGATGCAGCCCTCATGTCACCGTTAACACAGCCATTGGGCTATATTTATTAATTTATTTACTTAATATTACTTAATACGACATAGAAACTGGTTTGCAAGTAGTTAAAGGAATAGTTTAAAGGGGATTCAAAATTAATTGTTTCTTCGATTCACCATGATGCACAAGCAATTCGGTATGGGTTCAGTAATAATCATATCCAGTTATTACTGACATCATTTATCACATATGTGTTTTATGGCGGTAGCTTACTATGGCGAGGGAGGAGACCACAAGTAATTAACTCTGCAACTACATTAAAAACAGATAAATGTGCACATCCCACTGCTTGTGAGTTTGCTGGATAGTCTTTCACTGACAGAGAAGTACATCAGAACCCAGCTAGGAAAAAAGAAAGTAAACTCTCGCTCTTTTGCTCACTCTCTGTGGCCCCTTTGACCTGCTGGCATGTTCGTGAGCCAGTGCACCTCTCAAAAAAAGTGACTACACGTCGCAACGACACAGTGCAAGCTCTGTGATTGGTCGGCCTGGTAGCGCTGACGAGTGTGGGCGGGACTGAGAGCCGCGCAAACCCGTTGGAGCGAGTATTTACAAGTGTCGAGTTCCATGAAGAAGCTCCAGGTGGAAAGTTTTGTTTTGTGTTTAACTTATGATTTAAGTTGTTGCACATCTGCCGGCTCCTGCCTCTGAATGAGCGAGTTTGAGCCACTTGTACATTACGGTAGCGTTCGGAAAAAACAAAACACCAGCGAAGAAACTCTACACAAAGTCTAGCGTTTTCGAAAGTGTTGTTGCAGAGCAACACAAACATTACACCTTCTGCAAAATGCACAGCAGCGCTCAAGGCATGCACCGTGGGTCACGCCGATCACTCGATGCAGAAGTACAAACCAGGCTTTACTGTTACTTTACCAGCTCAAGACACGTTAACAAAAGTACCAATCTCATAGGTCAGCAAGTTTTAAATGTGGCGCGTCAAATAAAAAACGAGCCTGACATGCTTTTTTTGTTAAATGATGCTTTTATGCTTGGTGTTTTGTGCGTTGTTGCTCACATTGACACCCTTTGTTTATTCATGAGGCGTTAAACATCGGCGAAAAGCGTGAGTAAAAATCCCCCTATGTGCGCAAGCCTTTAGACTGATGTTCTTATATTGAACACAAAAACAGTAAAAAATGAATGGAGATCATGAGCTTTCAAAGCATAATAAAAATTGTCCATCTAACTGATGGAGCTGACATTTGTAACATGAATTTTGGGCATCCTTAGTTCAAGTCCTGGCTCAGGTATCTTTCTTCATCCCATTCTCTTCTGTCTCTCTCACTTCACTTACTGTCATTAATATTCTATCCTTTCCCAATGAAGTCAAAATGTCATTCACTTCCATTGTATGAAACAGAATAGCTTGAACATTTTAAAATATAAATTCTGTTAACTATCCCATTAAATGCAAAAGTGTGTCTTTTTATTGCAAGTTAAGAAGTGGCTTCTAATTGTTTCTTCATTTCTTTAGGGGCCAGTAATGATATGTGCAAGACTGGCTGAGAAAGCTGTCGCACTTCTCTGTTGTGAAAAACTCCACAAAATTGGTGAGCAAGAAGAAGTCTAATTATTCAAGATAATTTCTGAGACTGAGAGTGTCTGACTAGTGCATATTGTTCTTGTCTAGGTGAACTGGATGATCATCTGATGCCTGTGGGAAAGGAAACTGTGAAGTATGAGGAGGAGCTGGACTTGCATGATGAAGAGGAGACAAGCGTGCCAGGAAGGCCAGGCTCCACCAAACGGAGACAGTGTTACCCAAAAGCCGTGAGTGTCGTCACATTTTTAGTCATTTAGAGTGATTTTTCAGAAGTGTCATATTCTGATTTGGTGCTCAAGAAATGTTTTTTTCATCATGTTGATAATAGTTACTAATAGTTAGTACTGCTTAATGTTTTTGTGTTAACTTTAGTGTTAAAAATACAGATTAAGTCTTGTAATATTTTACTTTTGTTTTGCGGTCGTCTTCACCAACTAAAATTGCAATTTCTTCAAAAAGTGCATCTTGTTTGATGTTTTGTAGATACCAGAGTGTCTGCGAGGTTGTTACCCTGTGCCAGAGCAGCCTTGCTACCTTTACGTCATCGGGATGGTCCTCACCACCCCTCTACCTGACGAACTCAACTTCCGGCGGAGGAAGCTGTATCCACCAGAGGACACAACCCGATGTTTTGGCATTCTGACAGCTAAACCAATACCTCGGGTAATCACCTTTAACTTATCTTCACCTTTGGAGAAGACATTGTGAAGATTTGAAATTTGAATAAATCTAAATCTTTCATTATCCTGGGATCGTTCACACCCCAAAAATATTTGCTCACCATTTAATAACCCGCAAGTGGTTCCTAACCGTAATAATTATATTTCTGTTGAACACAAATTAATATATCATTGCTAAACAGTAACCATTGGCATAAATAGTAGGAAATAAATGAGTTGAGTTGTACTTTATTGTGCTTTTTCAGGAAATTTATGTTTGGCTCAAACAGCGCATTTGACTTAGACTCTGTACACATACAAAAAAAGATGACATGTAACATTAATCAACACCAATAAGATTTAAAAAGCAATCAAGTTGATTTGCCATTTAAAATGGTAATGGACACTGGTATAAATGACTTGTAATAATTACTTTTACACAAAGGAACTGTCTATCGCTTCCCCGATGCCAGTACTTCATACATTGGAAATAAAACATGAATTGGATCATATGCTATTACTTGTGCATTCCTAAAAACCAACAACTCCAGGGTTCAACGCCAAGGATTTTTTCTACAGGCCTGATCAGGCCAGTGGTTCAGATTTTTACTTGCCCTGCCAAAATTTTCACTGGCCCCACCAAACAAAAGTAGTTAATAGCTGTTTCTTAGCCATATATTTTAAATAATGTATTAAAAGCCAAACAAATTTTATACATACACTTTTTAATTATTCATTCATTTATTCTATTGAATTAATCTATTAAAAAAAACGTTGGCTAGAGTAATGCATTATAGGCTTAAATTAAGCAGAGAAATAACAGATGAACCGGTTTTGTGCCAAGAAACGCACCCTGCTGTAAATTACATCCCATCTGAAATGTGCATATATTAACTTAAAATGATTTTTGAAAATTAATAATAGAGTTATGACAACTAATGACAGAGACTGAGGTGAGTTCCTATATATATATATATCTATAGATAGATAGATTTAATTTAAATGCAATACTGATTAGATTAATTAAAGTGAATTGTTTAATGTGTAGTTTAGTTGAAAACTACAACAATTTTATGTTTTTCATTTGTTTAAAACCCACCAAAATGCCTAGTTTCAGGAACAGGCTCATTACATGCAGTCAATATTTTTATTTTTCATTTATTTGTAAACCTAGTTTTAAAATGCATTTCACTTCTTGTTTTTAGTTGATCCATCAAAATAATCATATTAGCCTCTGTTTTAATCTATTATGGCCTTTGTTTTTTTTATGTAGACTGAGAATGCTAATAAAAGTCTATGAAGGGGTGCATGCATTTTATTGCAGGGGTGCATTTCTCTGCACAACACTAGGACTGCAGTTAGATTTTGAAGCAGATCAATGAGGATCTTTCAAAATATTCAAGATTATCAAAATATTCAAAAATATTTTAAGATTAAAATATGGATTATCAGATGGTAATTTTGCTCATTTTCCTAACAGATAAACAGCTCTCGATAATATTTCAGCATGCCTTCATTTTCGTATTCCACATGGGACGCACATTTACCGCTAAGAATGATGACATCCCACCCTACTCATAATTCTCTCTTCATATGGCTATTATACAACCATAATACACTGTGATATAGCCTGGTTCGTCAGTTCGTTAGATCATTTTGTTTTTTCACCACAATCGATCCGCTTAAGTTCGCTTCAATCGAGGCAAGACCAGCTCATCCTGGTGATCTCGGACCGATTGATTTGGTGCGGATCCGAGCACGATTGCGGGATTTACAAATGCCAGGCGAACCGCGCTTACTGGGCAAACCAGACAGGTTTCGAAACAAACGTCTGGACGTGAAAGCGCCCTGTATTTGCACACAATTGACAGTTGCAGCCAAATTAAACATTTAAACAACCATACTGTTTACTGTACTGAGTGTCTTGCACGCTGGCCCCAGGCCATCAGGCAGGTCCTAATTGTCGAGCTCTGAACTCACATGTTGACTTTAGTGATGTATACTATACATATACCAACAAAGTCATTGGCTGTCAGTTTCCAGCTTTCTTCTGAAAATCAGATTTTGTGTTCAACTGAAGAAAATAAATTCAAATATGATGACAGTATTTTTTATTCCTGGGAAGTCTTTCATTTTAACTTTGAAGATGATAAATAAATAAAAGTTATGCTCTTCTTTTTCCCCCCCTCAGATCCCTCACTTCCCTGTGTACACTCGTTCTGGTGAGGTGACCATCTCCATTGAGCTGCAGAAGTCAGGCTTCAGTCTGAGCGCGGAGCAGCTGGAGCTGATCACGCGTCTGCATCAGTACATCTTCTCCCACATCCTCCGTCTGGAAAAGCCAGCACTAGAGTTTAAGCCTGTAGAGGCAGATTCTGCCTACTGTGTTCTACCTCTCAACATCGGTTAGTGTCGCAGTCCTGTTAGAGATTACAGTTAATCCTTAGTTTATCATATTTTTCTTTTTTTTTAGGATTAACTAGACCTGCAACAAATCTGTCAAATATTTGTTGTATTATTTGGACAAAAAGCCAGTGTTTTTGTTCTGGCATTTATTGAGCAAGCATGTGCGTTCCAGATCGTATCTGTTGTTTCCATTCAAAAATGTTGGACATTTTCCATTCAGCAATACAGACTAGTTAATAATACAAATGATCTGTTTATTTTGATTTGTTTCATTATTTATAGCAACTAGTGATGGCAATGCTCTGTCTTTTATTTTGAGATTTGACTATTATTAGTGTTGTAGTGTTATTAGTGTTGAACAATTGAATTGTTCAAATAAACTATATTTTAATACTTAAAATCAGGGTATCCACAGGGTCTTAAAGTCCTAAAATGTCTTAAATCTCAAAAACTAAATTTTAAGCCTTAAAAGTCCTAAATCTTCTGAAATATTGTGTTGTAGGTCTTAAATCTTTTTTTAACTGGTCTTAATTTTCCTTTGTTCATGTATAGCTACCCAATCTGGCTATTAACACCAATACCATCACTAGGAGTGCATCTGAGTAAAACTTAATAAAAAAGTTTTTATTTAAAAATAGCATTACAGTAACATTTGTTTAATAGTTCTTCATTTATTTACTGCTGAGGGGACTGACCTGACCTAAATTTTTATTATTAAATTATTATTATTATTGTAGACTGAAGTAATTGGCAGCTATGTTTTGTTCTGTTCTTGAGAAGGGTTATTGGGTTTGTGAATGGACATATTTAAAAATAATTTAAAAATAAAATTCTAACATTATTATTATTGTTGTTGTATTATTAATTGAAAATCTTCTCTAACTAGGATATTGGAAAATAATCCTTAGCAATTAGCCCTGTATAAGTAAAATTTTCTTCATAATGGTCTTTAAAATGTCTTAAAGTCTTAAATTTATCTTGATGAAACCTGCAGAAACCCTGATAATACAAAAAATATTTTTTATGTGACAAAAAAAAAGTTTAAATTGTTGTTTCTGTCTCCAAGACCAATTATTCAAATATGCTTACCATTAAATATAAAAACTAAAAAAAACATTTTATCTGATTTTTAAACCGTTAAAATCCTTAAAATGAATGTCGATGTCAGTGAAAGCAGAACATTTTTATGTTTACTTAAATGTAAATGTACTTAAAATGTTTAACAGATCATTTTTGTTATTTTTTATTAACATATTTATTAATATTATTTGTTATTAACAGATAATTTTGTCTGACTTTAAACTTGCACACAAGGGTTAAAATATTTTAAAATTATATATATCAGCCATCGGCCAACCTACTTCGTAATACACTTGGCTGTATAATCTGTTCTCAACTATTTGTTTCAGTGATATTCCAATTTTTTTAACTGGCGTTCTTTTCAGTTGAGGATTCCAATACTTTGGATCTGGATTTCAAGTTCATGGAGGATATTGAAAAGTCTGAAGCACGCATTGGCATTCCAAACACTCAGTACACCAAGCAAAACCCATTTATCTTCAAATTGGAGGACTACCAGGATGCTGTCATCATTCCAAGGTACAAAACATACTCGAGTCCTATTGCTGTTGTAATTAAGCAGTCATTGATGATTTATACTGTGCTTTTGTTTTCGCTCAAGTTGAACCATGGCCTTCTTTCTCATTTTCTTCCTCTCAGGTATCGTAATTTTGACCAGCCGCATCGGTTCTATGTGGCTGACGTTTACACAGACCTCACCCCGCTCAGTAAATTCCCCTCTCCTGAGTACGAGACTTTTGCTGAATACTATAAAACCAAGTACAACCTGGACCTGTCAAATGTTAATCAGCCCCTACTGGATGTGGACCACACATCTTCAAGGTAGAAAGGAAAAATTTAAAAAATACATTATGGTATTTGTTTTTTTTAAATCCCCAAAAATTCATTACATGTCCATGGTGGTCTTTTCCTGTAGATTGAATCTATTAACTCCCCGGCACCTTAATCAAAAGGGGAAAGCCCTTCCTCTCAGCAGTGCGGAGAAAAGAAAGGCCAAGTGGGAAAGCCTACAAAACAAACAGGTATTAACTGTCGGAAAGAATTTGCGGTGATAATTATGAGCCATCATACCTGAATTAAGTGTAATCACGCTGAATGAACGAGTGCTTCCTCCCAGTGAGAGTGGTAATGGTCGAACAAAGCTTTGATTCATATCAGATAAGTTTTTTTTGGTTTGTATTTCTGCTCTATCTTCTTAGATTTTAGTTCCGGAGCTCTGTGCCATTCACCCCATCCCAGCCTCTTTGTGGAGGAAAGCCGTCTGCCTTCCCAGCATTCTCTACAGACTTCACTGCCTTCTGACGGCCGAAGAGCTGCGGTCTCAGACAGCCATCGATGCTGGCGTAGGGGCTCAGACCTTGCCTCCTGATTTCAGGTCAATTTAAAAAGCATTACACTTATTCCTGCTTTCAAAACCTAATATACTTGTGGCCCGTTTCCACTGAGGGGTACAGTGCGGGTCACTTTTATCAGGTTTGCATTTCCACTGCCAAAAGGGTACCATTGGTGTACGTTTTGGTAGGCGTGGTGTACGACAGAAAAAGTTTCAGTCGATGTCATTCTCGCTCGAGGAAATGTCAAAGTAAAGCTGTACGAGTCATTTACATATCATATGAGAAGAACTTTTCACAAAAGAGATGCTTTATACACATATTTACTTGTGTATAAATGTTCATTGCTAACCTTTCTATGAACATAATTTGATTATAACTGCAGATTAATGATGACTGCAACGTCTGCAATTTAATGAAATATATAAATAAATGTGACGTATATGAAGACATACAGACCCTCACACTCTCCGATATATTACCAATTACAGAAAAAACTACACACAACATGCATTTAGTCCTTATTTGGGTTCAAAAACAACACGCAACATCCAGTCAGTGCAAACCTCTCATCTTTATCTTTAATCTTCAGCAGCACATGTAACCTCTTGTTAGAAAGTATTTACGTCATTCCAAGTTCATAATAGTCCAAAAGGTGATGATAATAGTTTAACATGGCAGTTTGTTCATCTTTTTGGTTGCTGAAAAAATCATTTGCTCTTTTGGGCTCCTTTTGGGCTTCTCCTGTGTTTTTTCATGCATCACTCTTGCGTTTGTCCATTTCTGAAAGGATCGGATGTCAGAAGCACTTCAATAATCACACGCATGTTTTTATCATCAGCTCTTGTCCTTGGTTTGAGCTCGGGTCGACCATGGCTCGTTATTATATGTATATATTATTACAGTGTAATGTCTCGGCTGTGTATTTAAAAATGGCGCTTCCTTTGTTTTCATTCTCCTGCTTGTGTATGCGCTGGTGATGTTTCTCTGTGTTCAGCTGCGCGTCTAACTCCGCCTTTTGGTACTCTTTTGTCATGTTAGGTACCCTTTCAAAAGGGTACCCAAAAAGTGGTATGGTACAGTTCGCTTTTTGGTACCTTTGGCAGTGGAAACAGCCATAAAAGTGTACCATACCGTACCACTCAGTGGAAACGGGCCATTGGTGAAGTTTCTGTTTGGCCAATAACTATTAGAGGGAGGCACTTCTAATTTGGCAGTTCTGAATATTGTTAATTTAGTATGATTGAGTAACTATTATAGTTTTTTTAAGTGTTTATTTATTTTATTAGATTTGAGATTTTCTGTTTTTAATGAAAATTTGTGAAACAATTTCTGTAGTAGAGCTACAGTTGTGCTTTGTAAATATTTTCATTAGCATTCCAGAATTCATCAGAAATGATGAATGAAAAGATGAACACTGACAATTTTGTGGCAAACATGTAGTTTTATATAGTTGTTTTTGTTTATTGATAAAGCCTCTTTTAATGTTTGTGCCGGCACTAGGCATGGGCTGGTATAAGATTCTGACGGTATGATAACCTTGGATAAAAATATCATGGTGTGATTACTGCTCCAAATAAAGTTCCTTTTAAATGTCTAGGTAAAAAACAACATTTAAAATATTTTGGACCAGCAGCTTTTGATGTAGAGGTAAATTTTCTGCTTGAGACACTGTTTTCCTTAAAAACTAAATAAAATAGTTGCTTAATATATAATATATTATAATATATAATAGTAGATGCTTAAAAAATTAATATATCTTAGGAAATGTATAACAGAATACGTTGGTGGTTTTAATACCTTGGCTTTACCAAACCGTGGTAAACCTTGAAATCGGTTATCGTCCCATGCCTAGCTGACACAAATGTGTTTAAATGTCATATACACCATTACTTACTGTACTACATCACTGACGATTCTTCAATTAAAAAAAAACAGTCGCAGACCTCAGTATTGCAATATTACTGTGGCACCGGTAAACGTACAACCCCACTCATATGATTAACTTAATTACATTTACATTTAGTCATTTAGCAGACTCTTTTGTTCAAAGCCAAAGACTTACAATTCAACGATTTAACAAAAAGAGGCAATGCACACAAGAAATGCTAATTATACAAAGGAACTGTTTGTGCTCAGAAAATTTAAGGAGGGTTTTTTGTAAAAAAAAATTCACACTTAATAAATGCACAATGTTTTTTTGTGCAATGTTGTTTTTTTGTTGTTATGGAATGATTGTAAAAGTGATGGTGCAAATGTGCAAAAACTGGTTCAAATATTGGTTAAAGTGTCAGAGAGATGGAAGTAGGGATTCTCCATTGAGATCTCGCCTTACCTAAAATAAGGATGTAGCATTCATGTAATAATCAGAAGCAGCTTTACAAAAAAATACATGAAGCAGATAAAAAATGGTAAGAAAAATGACTAACAGTGCCATTTAGGAACATTGCTCATGTGTTGTTGCGCTGCTGATGCATAACCTGGGCATCTTTCTCTGCTTGTAAACACATAAACAAACACTTGTGATTGGTTCATGGGATCAGCCAGATCAACGAGTATCGATCGAGTTGTGAAATGTGATTATCAGCCTATACCGATCTCCGTCTGATCGATCTGAGCATTCCTAGATAAAAGTGTGTTTTCTACAGGTCGTTTGTTAAGTCCCTGTTTGAGGCACACTCAGAATTAGTAATATTTAAGGGTTGGTGTGTGGTGAGGTGGGTGAGAGAAGAGGGGTTCAGGTGATTTCGCTATAGAAGGGATTTTAGTTTTCGTTTGAATGATGTCTGTGTGGACTGCATATAACACCTACATGTAACATCTACATAAAGTCAGGTGTTGGATTTGGTTTCAAGTTAATATAAATGATTAAGAGTTACAGCCTTTAAAGTGTTACTATTCAGTCAAAGTGCTAATTATAATCTCATTGAATGTTGACCCAGGTATCCTAATTTGGATTTCGGATGGAAGAAATCCATCGACAGCAAGTCTTTCATCTCCTGCCCCAGTGCATGTATGGAAGAAGACGACGATCACTGTAAACTCGGCACAAGCTCCGATTCAGACCACACTGCCCCAGAGAGCTGCAGTATGGAGGTCTCCCAGCCTCCAGAGGGCGCTCTCAACACACCAGATGAAAAGCTAGAAACCCTCGCTCTCCCTGTGACGGATCTGAACAAAGACTGTTTCCCAAACCTCCCAAACGGCACTCAGGCCGACAGCGACGACCTCCCTCACAGACATGACATTTGCCAATGCTCTCAGCTGGGCCCTCTGGAGAGAGACCTATCAACACAAACCACTACCTCAGTTTCAGTGCGGCCCTCTCCAGCTGGAGAACCACAGCCGCGGCCCAGCGATGAATGTACAGGCAGGAGCTCGGATCTCTGTGACCCTGATGTGAAGAAACCTACCTCAAAACGTTGCCCCAAACCAGAGACAGCGGTCGGCACTGCAGCACCTTCAGAAGTGTCATCAGTAGACTGTAGATCAGCCTGTGCTGGTCCAGCCTGGGATTCGCCCAAAACCCTGGGTCCAAACCCCGGACTCATCTTGCAGGCTCTGACTCTCTCCAACGCCAGTGACGGCTTCAATCTGGAGCGCCTGGAGATGCTGGGCGACTCTTTCCTGAAACACGCCATCACCACATACCTGTTCTGCACTTACCCTGATGCCCACGAGGGCAGACTGTCCTACATGAGAAGCAAAAAGGTGAGATTTGGTCAAAGTTAAAGGAATAGTTCAGCCAGAGAAGAAAATTAGCCCTTAATTTACTCACCCCCAAGCCATTATCCGTTTTGTTTATTTTTTTCTGACACAGGTGTAGTGTTTCTACATTTTACCTTCGCTCTTCCATCATGCATAATGGTGTAAGATAGATACCTTGAATTTGAAATCTCCAAAAGCACATAAATGGATTATTAAACAAATTAAAGCAGATTGATGTGTCTTGAAAGCAAAAATATTTCACATGTTCGAATTATAACGTTCAATCACTGACTTCGGGTGGAGGCCGAATGCTTGTTATGCATGACTGACATGTACAATGTGACTTGATTTATAAATTTAATATATATTTAGGTATATAAATACCGTTCACGACTTAATATGTGTGTGCATATATATATTATTAATTTCATTAAATTACTTTTAGAGCTTTAGTTACCCAAGACTATGTGTTGTGTGCTCTTGTGTTATGTTAAAGGGATGGTTCACCTATTATTTACTCTATAGCCTATACTATATTTACTATAGCCTTCACTTGTCAAAAAAAAAAAACTGTTTTAATAAAATGTTTCTGTTGAACACAAAATAAGTTAATTTGAGAGATGTTGGAGATCTGTAACCATCAACTTTCGTAGTATGTATTTCCTACTATGAAAGATAATGGTTACCGGTTTCTAACATCAAAAAATCTCCTCTTGTGTTCAAAAGAAAAAGGAAACTCTTTAAGGTTTGAAACCACTTGAGGGTGAGTAAATATAGTAGAGCTGCAACTAATGATTATTTTAATAATAGATTAATCTGACAATTATTTTTTCGATTAATCGATGAATCGGATTAAAAAAAATTTAACCAACCAATTCATGTGACTATTTCAACATCCCTGAGTTGTAACTAACTTAGTAGTTTTGTCCTGTTTTCAATCCAAATATCTAAAAAAAAAAATTAAATCAAGATACATACAAGACACATGAAATAGCATAAAAATTTATGTTTTGTTTTCTGAAAAAACACCTCAAAATTAAGTGATTGCTTATAACAAGCAAAAATATGTGCCAATGGGGTAAGAAAAAAAATCTTAATGAGATATAATCTCAAACCGAAGTTTTAAGCATCACTTAATTTTCTCATCCCATTTTTTTTTTTTTACATCAACTACCTGATATTTCAGTTAAAATTTTTTTAAAAACATGCAAGTGTATTTTGATGTTTAAAAGACGGTATAAGTGATCTTGATGGTGATCTATAACGTGAGTTGGGCCTCGCCATGTTTACTTGTGGCTGCATATATGCCTCATTCATAAAAGCGGAACACGCAGGATTCAGCGCGTAAATTCATCGGTTACTCCCAAAATACATGCAAGTGTGTTCACTCCACTCTGCACTCAACTTAAGTTTATTTATTTATTTTTTAATAATCAAACATCCCCACGTTGTGCGACACAATGAATCGATTATGAAATTCGTTGCCAGCTCATTTAGTAATCAATTTTTTCCGATTCAAACGATTAGTTGTTGCAGCGCTAAAATATAGTGAGTAAATTTTGACTTTTGGGGTGAATTTTGACTTTTGGGGTGACTTTTGGGGTGAATTATCACAGCCCTGTAAATTGAGAACTTTATTCAGT
The DNA here is from genome assembly GCF_903798145.1 of Danio aesculapii. Taxonomy (NCBI): domain Eukaryota; kingdom Metazoa; phylum Chordata; class Actinopteri; order Cypriniformes; family Danionidae; genus Danio; species Danio aesculapii. Next base: position 33,270,006 of record NC_079451.1, read on the forward strand.
CGTAAGTGTGCTTTAAAATACTTTCCCTCTTCCTCGCCCTGACCTATATTGCTTATTTGAAGCTTAACTGATTACTTTATTTTATGACTAACTGATGACTTTAATGATGTGCGTCCTAAACTGTGTTTGGTTTTCATCACACGTCACTTTACAATTTTTTTTGTGTTTTACTTAGAAGATTATAATTGAACTTAATTCACTGTGACCATTTAAAGAGTTCAATGTTACTTGATTAATGATTCATAAATAATTATTCATCACATAAAGCAAATGTGCCTCTTCTAAATGTTTTGAAACTATTTAATGCATATGGATATATATGTCTTTAAGTACATTTTGGGTGAATAGACTTTCAATAGAGTGAAAAAAATAGATTTGATCTAAAAAAAATCTTTATTTGGGTTGCAAAGAGGAACCTTTCTTACTAGGTTGGGTGAGTAAATTATCACTAAATCTTAATGATGTTGTTAACTACACTGTAAAAATGCTGGGTTCCATACAATTGCATCATGTTGTCCCAAAACAAATCGATTAAGCAAGTTTTACAAATTTAAGTAAATTGAACATAAAACAATTAAGTTGTCCCAAACAAAAACCTTAATAATTGTGTCTTTTCAACTCATTTTAAATTAGTTTAAATAAGCAGCAAAAGTCGTTTTTTTTTTTTTGAGTGTGTATAGTTGGTCGCATAATCATTACCAGTTGTTACCAACTTTACATTGTGTTTATTTAAAAACTGATTAACTACTTATGACTTAATGATTTGTCAGAAAAAGATCTTGTTTTTCTCTCTCTGATATTTCCAGGTCAGCAACTGTAACCTGTATCGGCTGGGGAAGAAGAAGGGTCTTCCGAGTCGAATGGTGGTGTCCATCTTTGACCCGCCGGTAAACTGGCTTCCTCCAGGCTACGTCGTGAATCAGGACAAAAGCAGCACAGACAAGTGGGACTCAGATGAGGTATGAGTCAGAGACCATCTCCGCTTGTTTACCCAAACGCTCCAGTCCAGCTTAACCCAATATCAACATGCATCTTCATGCACAATTACAAATCTGTTTACATGGCTCTGTGCCTTCAGCTGAGGAGCATATTGGCAGCATAGAAATGCAGCTGTTTTTATCTCCACCACTAGGGGGCAGGTGCATGCTTTCTGGGTGAATCTGGCTAGCAGAGCAGAGTAGAATGGTTTTATGCTGTTATTTATTTTCCATTGAAAATGTTAGAATAATCAGCTCAACAGGGTGTGCGTTCAGAGGGATATATATATATATATATATATATATATATATATATATATATATATATATATATATATATATATATATAGTGTCTCTTGGGTAGTTCCTTACAAACTTGGTTACAAAAAATAACTGCTGGAATTAACAGTAATGCAAGAAACATGGGTGTGAATTAGGCATGGGAAGATAACCGGTTTCAAAGTATATTGTGGTTTGAAAAAGGCAAGGTTTTAATACCAGTAAAATTTTCTGTTATACTGTTCCTAAAGTATTTGTAAGGGTTTTTTATGTATTTTAGTAAAGAAATCTGTGTTTTTGAAACTATTTAAGAGAGAGCAGAAGTCAATGATTTTTTTTAGCCTGATGTTTACTGTTCCATAATATTATAAATGTTTCCTAAAATAAAATGTATTTTGTTTAATGAGGGAAAAAGGTTATTTTATTTTGTTTTTTTTTACCTTGTCAATTAAAAATAAGTTATTTCAGATTATTTCAGTAATCACAATAACGTGAAACCGTGGTTTTTTTTTTATCCAAGGTTATCATACCGTCAGAACTTATACTGGCACATGCCTCGTGTAAATATGTTATTTAAATATTTTTCTTTAACCGAGTAGTTAAAACATTTTGCAGTAATGGTCCCAGTGCTCCTGTTTAAACAATGTGAAAACTAAAAAAGAAAGATTAATACATGACATCTGTCATGTAAAACATAAACCAAAAAAATTATATAAGTTATTATGAATAATAATTAGTATGAAGTATTAATAAAAGTATTTTAAAAAAGTATGAATTAAATATTCATGATTAAGAGAAGCTTACAGGTTATTTTTTAAGAAATTAATGTTATCAAAAAAATAATGCTGAAAAATGCATTACAAAAAATTCAATTTATTAATGTATTTACATTTTTACTTAAGAACAATATCAGCATAAGAATAGTTTCTGAAGCAATATATTATTGATTTTTTAAAATTATAATAATAATACTACACAATAGGGCTGCACAATATATCATTTCAGCATCGATATTGCAGTGTGCACATCCAGAATAGTCACATCGCAGAATATGCAATGTTGAGTCTGAATTAGACATGGGCCGGTATAAGTTTGTGACGGTATGATAACCTTGGATAAAAATATCACGGTATTGTGTCTAAAATAAGTTGTTTTTAAATGTCTCACTAAAAAAAAAAAACACTTTCCCCCTATTGAACACAATGTACAGTATTTAATTTTACAATTTTTCAGTCTACAATTCACATTTATAATATTTTGGAACAGTAAACATGTCAGGCTGAATAATTAAAATAAATCATTGACTTTTGCTACGTTAATTAGTTTGCAAAGCACAGATTTCTTTACAAATAAAAAAACCTTTTACCGGTTTTAAAACCTTAAGATTTTCAAACCGCAGTATACCTTGAAACCGGTTAAAGTTATTGTTCAGGCACATATAGTATTCCTTAATAAAGTATACTTTTATTGAATTATTTATACAGTAAAGACTTTTGTAGTGTTATTTTACATAGATTATTCAAATTCTGTACTTGAATACTATGTGACTGGCCTGAAAACCATAAAACACTACTATTATCACACTTCTCTCTTTGCTCTTTTGTATTTATATGCTTGTAATGTGTTTATTACATTTCATACATTAACTTCTCCACAGATTTATCCCAATCAATCTAATTTCATAAATTCTTTCCAAATAGCAGCGGTCAAGTCATCTGGTGAAATTGTACACAGTAAATCGCAATGTTTATCACAATAGTCTTGATTTATTTATTTATTTTTATTAATATCGTGTCATTCTAATATATATGTAATTTATTTATAATTTAAATGCATCCTTAATGAACGTTGTCATCACAGTATAACAACAAAAACAATATCTGTCTGTAACTTCTGATAGGTTGTGTAAAAATCCCATAATCCAATATATCGTGCTATTTAAAATATCTCCAGCCCTTAAGCAAAGACACATTTCAAAGGAGCCTAAAATATGTAATATCTTTTAATAAATATAAGCCGCCGCTTTTCCATCTGTGTTGACGCATGTGTGTTGTATTAGGACATGTGCAAATAAGAGTCAGAGAAATGGAAAGAGCTCTGCTTCTGGTTTCTAGCAGGTTCTGGATGGTCTGGCTCTGTGTGTTTTGGGTCGCTCTGTGTGGTACGAGGTGTGTTTGTATGGTCTGACTGTACTGAATTTGCCGTGGGTGCTGTAATTTTAGGTGTCACTTCCATGTATTATTACAGTATTAGGTGTCAAGGGTATTAACATTTGAATGAATATGTAATAGACGTTTTCTCATATGCTCAGAGTTATGGCATATGAATGATTAAAAAAAAGATTTTCAGCTTGCGAATCACATTAGATTGGATGAGTCATTGAGTTGGACTGAGTCTCGCCTCTCTAGAGCAAACATAATACTGTGGTTGAACTAAAACACTTTTAATTTGTAATCTTTGCAAATCTGTTGTAGATACTGAGCCTTGGCTTTTACGTGGCTCTTGGACTCGGTGTTCTTTTTGTGATGTTGTTTGTTTGGTTTGTGTTTGTGAGCTGTTAGACACTGGGGGAAATCTGTTTTTGTTTCTCAGAATAAAAAATTGGCCAATGGAAAAGCCAGAAGAGATGTGAAGTCTAGAAATGTGGCACTTTTACATGAGCACAGCAAATGGAATTTAATTAAATATAATATAAATATAACATATAAATATAAACATATAAATATAACACAAATCTAGTTATACCTTTTCAAGTACATATTTGTTTATTTAAATTTATTGTACATTTATTTAAATCTTATACTAGTGCATTATTTCAATATTTAAATAATTGTTCTTATTTTAAGTAATGCATATAGAAATAATACCTTTGAAATCATAATCGTAATATTTAATACATATTTTAATATTTATTTCATGATGATGTTTTTTTGAGTTGAGTTTTTCTTTTCTGCATTATTTGGCCAGCAGAAAACCACTTTAATATTGTAGTAGATTTACCTCAGCAAATAAATAACATTTGCTAACCTCTCTGTATAAATTTTTTTTTAATGTTAAAATACTTAAAAAAAATGAGTGCAGATTTATTTTAAATGTACTTTAGCATAAATGTAAGCATTGTTTTAATTTTTATCAACAAACATTTGTCTTAAGAAAGAAATTAGGAATGCATAAAGAATGATCAATATGTAATAAAATTATGGAGTCTTGGAATGGAATGGAATTTGGCTAATAATTTTGACCTTAATGTTTTTTTTTTTTTAAATTAAAAACTCCTAGACGAAGTAAAACAAATAAGACTTTCTCCAGAAGAAAAAATATTATTAGACTGTGAAAATTTCCTTCCTCTGTTTAACATCATTTGTAAAATATTTAAAAAAGAAAAAAAAAGTTCAAAGGGGGTTTAATAATTCTAATTCCAACTGTAATAAATATAAATGTTATCGATTATTTAAAAATATATATATTTGACAATGTATAATTTATTGTAGTAACAATAATAGTTGTTTAAAAATTATAAATATTGGAAAAATATTAATTATTTTGGATTTTAAAAAAAACTACGTCATTCTTAAATATTATTTGTGACATTATATAATGCATAGTTAAAAAATTCTTTAAAAATTATGAATATTATAAAATGTTTAATTGTATAAAAAGTATTCATTTGGAATCAAAACAGTTATTCTTAAATTATAATACATAACAGTAAATTTGGAATAGTAGTTGTGGTAATAATATTGATTGTTTAAAATGTTTAAATATTATAACATGTTTAATTTTATAAATATTATTAATTATTTTGGAAAAAAAAATGTCAGTCTAAAATTATAATGCATAAGTAAAATATGTATAGTAGTAGTAATAATAAAGATTGTTTAAAAAATGTAAATATTAAATTTTAAATTTTATAAATATTATTAATTATTTTGGAAAAAAAATTAAAAATCTTAGATTATAATATTTAGCAGTATATAATCCTTGGAAGTAATATTTATAGTTGTTTAAAAAGTATAAATATTGTAATGTTTAATTTTATAAATAATATTAATTATTTTGGGAAAAAAATTATTCATAACAGTCAATTATGTATATTAGTAGTAATAATAATGGTTGTTTAAAATGTTTAAATATTATAAAATGTTTAATTTTATAAATATTAATTATTTTGAAAATAATTTGTCAGTCTTAAATTATAATATTTAACAGTATATAATGTAAAGTGGTAATAATAGTAGAAACATTTATTAATAAAAAATATTAAAAAAATAATAGTTTAAAAATTATAAGTATTATAAAATGTATGAATAATATAAATATTAATAATTTTTTAGGTGAAAAATCATCAGTCTTAAATTATAATATATAACAGTTTATAATGTATTGTAGTGACAATAATGGTTGTTTAAAAATTATAAATTTATAAATATAAATGTGTGTATATATATATATATATATATATATATATATATATATATATATATATATATATATATATATATATATATATATATATATATATATATATATATATATATATATATATGTGTGTATATATATATATATATATATATATATATATATATATATGTGTATATATATATATGTGTATATATATATATATATATATATATATGTATATATATGTATATATATATATATATATGTATATATATATAGTCAGTAAATCTTAGTAAATAATGTATAATAGTAATAATAATAATAGTTGTTTAAAAATTATAATTATTACAAAATGTTTATAAATATTATTAATTATTTTGGGGAAAAAATTGCCAGTGTAAAATTATAATATATAACAGTTTTTAAAGTATAGTAGTAACAATAATGGTTGTTTAAAAATGTTAATCTTATAAATATTAGGGCTGCTTGATTATGGGAATAATCATAATCACAATTATTTTGGTCATAATTGTAATCACAATTATTCAAAACGATTATCAGTTGAAGTCAAAATTATTCGTCCTCCTGTGAATTTTTTTTTGTATATATAAATATTTGCTAAATGATGTTTAACAGAGCAATTTTTTACAGTATTTCCTCCTATAATATTTTTTCTTCTGGAGAAAGGATTATTTGTTTAATTTCAGCCGGAATAAAAGCAGTTTTAAATATTTTGAAACTTATTTTAATAGCTCAATATTATTAGCCCCTTTAAGCAATATATATTTTTGATTGTCTGCAGAAGAAACTACTGTTATACAATGACTTGCCTAATTACACTAATTAAGCCTTTGAATGTCACTTTAAGCTGAATACTAGTATTTTGAAAAATGTCTAGTAAAATATTATTTACTGTCATCGTAGCAAAGATAAAAGAAATCAGTTATTAAAAATGAGTTATTAAATTTATTATGTTTAAAAATGAGCTGAAAATAAATCTTCTTTCCATTAAACAGACATTGGGGGAAAAGGGTCGCTCGTAATTCAGGAGGGCTAATAATTCTGTATACATAGTTATTTTCATCCCTGTAAATAAGGAAAGGGAAATAAATACATTAGAATAATGATATGACGCAAACTGTGCTTTAAGCATCTTCACTGTAAGAATTTTTTTTAAATTATAGTCCTTCAGTCAAGAGCAGTGAGTGATTTTGTCCTTTTGTTCTTTGATTAATGATAAAAAGAGTCGGCAGTAGGAATATCGTGTGCTGTCACTTTAAGAGAAGTGCGGTTCAGATATGGTCTCTCTTTCACATGTCTTTTGATTCTCAACTTGTTTGTTTATTATACAAATGAGGGTTAATATGAATAATCACTAAACACCACGCTCTGACACAGATGTGCATGTAATTGACCATTAAAGTGCTCACATTAAGATGGCATTAGATGTGTGTGCTTGTCTCCGAGGCTAAGTGCGCACACACACAACAGCATACGCTATTTCGCACCTTTAAAAACATAAATGACTCGAATGTATGTCAATGAATGATGTGCATCCAGTGCTGTAAAAGTTACGTTACAGTACATGCTTTTAGTCATTTTTACGTGAATCTGAGCTTTGCAGAGCAACAAATGTGTACAACTAGAAGGGGGCGGTATATGATGTAATAATCGTTTTATCTCGATTAATGTTTTTTCATAATCGTTAAAAGCCAAAATTGAAACCGAATTTTCTAATAATTGCACAGCCCTAATAAATATTATTAATTATTTTGGGAAACAAATGTCAGTATAAATTAGAAATATAGTATAGTAGTAACAATAATGGTTGTTTTAAAAATTAATAAAAAATATTCGATACTCTTACATTATAATATATAACAATATATAATAACAATAATGACTGTTTTGGTGATGATTGAAACATCTCCTTTCATAGTTTAGTATCGCTTTGTTTTCCAGCTTTTAACATATGCCTAATTCTATTGTTATTTTTTTTAGAATAAAGATTTAGCGAACGGAAAAGCCAGCGACGACGAAGACGAGGATGACGACGATGAGCCGGAAGACACGGAGGTCGAGCCGTCTAAAGAAGATGTGAATGTTGAAGACGACCTGGAGTATTATTACGAACACATCCGCTTCATTGACAGCATGTTAATCGGCTCCGGCGCTTTCGGCAAGAAGATCTCGCTCCAGCCCACAGAGCCCGGCTACGAATGGAAAGCTCCCAAAAAACCCCACAACTCCCACTTCTCGCCAGACGGGGGCCCTGATGAGTTCGATTACAGCTCCTGGGATGCCATGTGTTACCTGGACCCCAGTAAAGCAGGCGAGGAGGACGATTTCGTGGTGGGCTTCTGGAATCCCTCCGAGGAAAACTGCGGCACGGACATTGGGAAACAGTCCATCTCATATGACCTTCACACGGAGCAGTGCATCGCAGATAAGAGCATAGCAGACTGTGTGGAGGCTCTGCTGGGCTGCTATCTGACCAGCTGTGGAGAGCGAGCGGCTCAGCTGTTCCTCTGCTCTCTGGGCCTGAAGGTGCTGCCACCGGAGAAGCAGAGTTCGGGAGGCTCTGCCGAGCTCCAGTACGGCTGGCTGAAGATCCCGCCACGCTGCATGTTCGAGCATCCGGACGCTGAACGCACGCTCAACCACCTCATCTCCGGCTTCCTAAACTTCGAGAGCAAGATCAACTACACGTTTAAGAACAAGGCGTACCTGCTGCAGGCCTTCACACACGCCTCGTATCATTACAACACCATTACAGGTCTGTGGATTCACACAGCACGTTGTTTTTTTTTTGTCATTTATTCATTAATGATAATACTATAATATTGGATTATGTAATGTTCAAACTAAAATAAATTGCTTCGATTAAACAGTAGTACAATAATAAAATGGCAAATTTACAATACTAATAATTTAAATAATAATTTTAAATACTATAAATATTTTTCACTTTTTATTAGATTCATAATTTTAAATACTATAAATATTTTTCAGTTTTTATTAGATTATTAATTTTAAATAATATAAATATTTTTGAGTTTTTATTAGATTTAAATAATTGATTATAAATCATTTAAATGATCATTATAAAATGTATTATTATAAATGTTTCAAATATGATTTTTTTTGTTAATTTGTATTATATAATTTAATGCAATGAATTAATATGAAATGATATTTTCTAATAAGCAATAAATCTTGTAAAAATTGTAAATTAACTCAATAAATAATTAATCATTGTTAAAGTATATAAGATGTCAAAATAAGCTTGTTTAAATTACCACAAATTTCCACTTTACGATACTATACACTGTACAATTTTCTATACAAACTATAAACAATTTTCATAAATTGTATAGTTTATATAGCAAAATATATTTACAATGTACAATAATACAATTTGTATTTATTTACTGTGTTATTTATTACTACCCATTTTTGTAGTAATCACCTCAAAACTCACCAAAAAATTTTACTACTGTGTATTATATGTAGTATATACTATAAAATGTTATGCTAATATAATATACTATCACGTCAGATGTATTGTCAGCTACTGAACTTTGGAAGAAGGAATAAAAAAAGGGCTAGTAGGCCAAACAATATCAATTGTGAGATGAAAATTTTAAATAGCGTTACCATTTTAAGGCCTGTCACTATAATCAATATATTGACTTATCGCAGAACACATGGACATGACCTCAATCATTTTTGGTGATGCAGTGTATATCGCCCTTACATTAAAACCAATTCTAGCAACTTTTTAGCTGATTGTGTAACATCTTTATCTCTAGTGGAGGTGTCAGTGTCAGTATGGTCAAAAACACTATAGTATTTACTATAAATTACTTTAGTATATTTTCATGTGGGTGTCTGACAACTGAAAATAGATCTGGAAGCAGATTTCCAGCCTTATTTTTACCTTGCACTTTTAAAAAAAAAAATTATTATTTATTTAGGAAATGCGTTTTCACATTCTGAGTCCAATGCCTAATTATTAAATAGTTATATTGATTATTATTATTATTAGTGTAACGGATCATAAATCTCATGGTTTGGATAATTAATAAAATGAAGCAATAATAAAATAAATTGTAAAATATCCAGTACTATGAAAATTTCACTGTTACTACTACTGTTGCTGATAACACTAAATGTAGAAATCTAACATTATCAGTTGTACAAGCCATATTAATTTTTAGTCTCGTTTTTAATAAATGAATCAGGTATTCACTCATAAAACTTCCATGTTTCTTTGCTAGATAGATCATTTGTGATCAATTATTCAGTGGCATACTTTTGATGGCTGGTTGTCACCACCTTTTAATTAAATAATGTAATTGCTGCCTACAATTTTTATTTTTGAGCGTCAAGTTAAACGCATATGACAGTGATTTTAATCTTGACCATAAATATCAGTGGTTTTATCTAAATTATAAACTATTATCCCGGTACTGTTGTGTTATTTGAATGTTTGTAACTTCATAACTAACTCAAAAGACTAAAAACTGAATCTCTTTCTTGATTTTTGCGTTTTTCAAACACAGATTTGAATGCAGCATTTCGAAGGATTAATAAACATATGCAAATCATCACCATTTATAATTTATGTTGCGTGGGTGATGAGATGCTAATCTTTTAAGGATTAACAGGAAAGCCTAAATGCTTTCATACATGGGATTTGACTGATGCGAAAGGTGATCTCTCTGTGATCGTTACGAATTTAGAATTACTCTACAAGTTAAAAAATATTTGAATCCATGGGTCACGTGTTTCGAACCGTGGGTTTTGATCTGTTTGAAGTACTATAATTAAATGAAATATTCTTAAGAATAAAATATTATGTGTACTTGCATTGTGTTGCTATTATATTGTCATTCTCATTAAATAATGAGTGGCATAAAATGGTCTTAAAATGACAATAATATTGTGTATCGCAATATATTTTGGTCTAATATATCGTACAACAAAAACAGGCCTAACCATTTTAGGTTGTCCTATTTATTTATTAATGAATTTATTTTTATTTTAAAATGTAATACTTGAACTACATAAAAGAAAAGAAAAACTCTTGACAGCTGATGTACAGTTGTTGCGTTTGATCCAAGCCAAAAACTCATTCTAAAGATGCAGCTGGAAAGAATCATTTGTTTGTCAATTAGCATACACTCCTCATATTATCATGCACGCTGCATGCACTTTTCAAGAACGACTCTACAGAACAATATACAGTATTTTCCGTCATATTTTTCCACCCGCACTTCATATTTTTCTTGTGCTGTGTCACCGTTATATTAATGATCTGTGATATTAACAGTCTGATTTGAACCTTTTTTTCTACCGGACAGATTGTTATCAGCGGTTGGAGTTTCTTGGTGATGCAATTCTAGACTACCTCATAACCAAGCACCTTTATGAAGACCCCCGGCAGCACTCACCCGGCGTGCTGACCGACCTGCGCTCTGCACTTGTCAACAACACCATATTCGCTTCCCTGGCTGTCAAGTATGATTACCACAAGTACTTCAAAGCTGTCTCGCCAGAACTCTTCCACGTGATCGACGATTTTGTGCAATTTCAACTGGAGAAGAATGAAATGCAAGGAATGGATTCGGAGGTGAGCTGTTATCTGTGAAAGATATTAGGCCTTGGAAATCCTCCTTTAATTTATATGCTATCGTCAGCGCGGATGGATAATATTTCATCAAGATTTAGTAGCGTGACATCCTATCACTGGCGGTCATCGTCAATCTGGTCTGTGTTTGTATTTGTTTTCGTTTTTTGGGGATCGTAAAAATGCAGTTGGATTGAATTTATTTGGAAATGGTTATCTTGGCTCGGAACCTGGTCTTGTTTGACTGGAAAGCATTTTATGCCTAGGGGAAACAACTGGATACCGAAAGAGGAAAGACAAATTGAATAAAATAAGTAATGTTCTCCTTAATTACATAGCTGGATAATGTTGTCCCCGATATTGGACATTTAGGTCTTTTCAGCGTAATGCTAAAAGTAATTGATCGCAGTTCATTTCGAGAGGGAATGCCATTACAGTACTGCACATCTGTCAGTTCACATTTTTAAGCGAAAGTTCAACAAGAAATGAAAATTTGTTCTTTAATTTACTCGACTTCAGGCAATTTAAGATGTGGGTGACCTCTTTTCTTTGGTAGAACATTAAAGAAGATATTTAGCTCAAACTTTGATAGTCAAAAAAATATACAGGCAAAACTAAATTAATACCCTTGGCTCCACACGATACATTAAGGTCTCGTGAAGGAAAATGATCGGTCTGTGCAGGAAACAATATTATGGGACAGCAATACTACTATTAATACGCTGCCTCAGCAAAAGAAGATGTCTGGTTCTTTTTCTCAAACCGGATCTTTCAGACAGTCCATTTCTGGATATAAAAGACTGATTAGCCAGTTTCTTTATTCAGTCACCTAATAAGCATGCAATTTTTTTGTGGTAATCTTTAAATTCAATAATATATGACTGCTTAATCAGGCGAAGAATCAAATATGATAAGATTCATAAGTCTTACCCTTCAGTAACACTTCAATGAGTATTTCAATGAGTGTCTTCTAAAGGTATAAATGTTTAAAGTATAAGTAAACACAAATATTTCTATGATGAAATTACAAAACAACACATTTAAATTAACTGTGAATACACAATAAACGCATAATAAAAACCAAAATAACATTACTGGCACTACAGCAGTCCAGTTTGGCACTGATATGTAGACAAACTTAGTAGTGGGAAAAAAAAAATTGTAGGCGCATATATGAGCTGGTCATACATTGTATGTATTTCCAGTCAGAGTATCTTTGGTTTGAGATGGATCATAATTTTAAAGATCATGTATGTAGTAGGAATGGGCCCGTATAAGATTCTGACGGTATGATAACCTTGGATAAAAAATATCACGGTATTGTGATTACAGCTTTAAAATAAGTTCTTTTTAAATGTCTGGGTAAAAAAACAATAGCCTTTCCCCCCTTTGAACACAATATATTTTATTTTGAGAAACATTTAGGCCCAATCTTAATTCTATTTTTGTACCCCTACCCCTTCCCCTTATCCCTTAAAACCGAGGGTGAAGGGAAAATGCTTTAAAATTTGCCCCTAAGAATTGGGACAGCACTACAGCACCTGTACACGTCATCATGATCTCTTGCTTCATATGAGATCAGACGATCACGACTGCTGTAGTTATTCCAGTTGTGCTATTTTTAGGAAATCACTGAAGGCATATAATGTTATCATAACGATATAATGAGGCAATAAGATTGTAATACTGTGCATTTAACACAGTGGCCATATTCATCTATGCAAACACACCAAAAACAACAACAACACATTAAAGCAGACACTGTAAAAAGCTCATTCCCAGCCACTAGACTTTTCTGACAGGGTAATTGAGTGTCAGAATGTTGTGGACTGCTATACAGGAGTTTTGATTATAGATTATAGATAGCGAAATTTAGCGGTTTTTATTTTTAGTGTTTTTTTTTAAAGCATGACGGTAAAACACGAACGCATTTATGAATATATTAAAACGTGCTTATTTGTTGTAAAAATTCGTAATAATGACAAAAAATACTAATTTGTGGATCTCCTTACTTCCAAGTGCTGTGATCCTGTTGTTGTGGCTGGTTTATTCTAGGAAATTTTCTTACCCCTTGGTTTCAAGTGTGGTCCTGAAAAATCTCCGTTCAAAGGGCTATTCACCCCTTCCCCTTAGCCCTACACCTACAAACTAAAGAGAAATGGGATACCCCTACCCTATCACGGGAACGCGCAAAACGAGGGGTAGGGGTAAGGGGTAGAATTGGGATTGTTTGGAACAGTAAACATATCAGGATAATTAAAATCAGTCATTGACTTCTGTTGTCTTCATAAACACTGATTTCTTAACAATTTAAAACGGCATCTTTTCTGCTGGAGATACTGTTGTCCTGAAAAACAAAAAGAAAGTAAACAAAAAATCTTACATATACAGTTGAAATCAGAATTATTAGCCCCCCTTTTAAATTTTATTTTATTTTTTTTATTTCCCGAATGATGTTCAGCAGAGGAAGGAAATTTTTTAAATATCACCTTAAGCTGAATAGAAGTGTCTTGAAAAATATCTAGTGAAATATTATTTACTGTCATCATGACAAAGATTACATTTACATTTAGTCATTTAGCAGACGCTTTTATCCAAAGCGACTTACAAATGAGGACAAGGAAGCAATTCACACAACTATAAGAGCAGCAGTGAACAAGTGCTATAGACAAGTTTCAGGTGTGATAAAATAAATCCGTTATTAGACATGAGTTATTAAAACTATTATGTTTAGAAATGTGCTGAAAAAAATCTTCTCTCCGGGGCTAATATTTCAGGGGGGTTAATAATTCTGACTTCAACTGTACCTTAGGAACGGTATAGCAGAAAAGTTTGCCAATTTTAAAACCTTGAATTTTCCAAACTGCGGTATACCTTGAAATCGATTATTGTCCCATGCCTAGTATGTAGTTAAACATGCCTAGCATGCTATTTATTTATTTTTTTCTCAAAAAACCGGTCAGATATTCTGCCACAGAATAAGGGCTCATTAATTCTGAAAACTATGATTATTTTTGCTAATTATAATGTCATTATTACTTTGCATTTATTATGATTTTACTTATTTTTTTTTTTAAACCAAAATGTTTTTTGATAAATAGTTTTAGTCTTAGTTTTCGTTTCCATTTGCTAAAATAACCTTGCCTACGACCACAGATATTTTTTCAGGAAACTATTTTCTGCTGTTTGTTGTGTGTGATTAGTTTGAGAAATGTGAATTTGACATGGAAAAACACCATTTTCTGTCCTGAGAGAAAACACTTATTTTCTGCGAATGGAAGAGGGAAAAAAAAAGAAAGAACTGGAATTGTTTTTGCTCTCTCATAGCTTCGCCGATCGGAGGAAGATGAAGAGAAGGAGGAAGACATTGAAGTCCCCAAAGCAATGGGAGACATCTTTGAATCGCTAGCTGGTGCAATTTACATGGATAGCGGGATGTCACTTGAGACCGTTTGGCAAGTGTATTATCCAATGATGAGGCCGCTCATAGGTAAGAGCCAAAGACAAACTGACGAGTAAATCACTTCTACATTTCTATTCCATCTGATTGTGTGCCGGCTCATGTGGCGGAGACCACAAGTTCAGTCATTTTCAGATGTCGTGCCATTTTTATGCGTGATGAAATGTCAGATTGAAATGCTCTGCTTTTGTTTTTGTCTCGTTTTCTAGAAAAATTCTCTGCTAATGTCCCTCGATCCCCAGTGCGTGAACTCCTGGAGATGGAGCCGGAGACGGCTAAGTTCAGGTGGGAATGTTTTTTCCTCATACGCAAGCAAGCTCTTAACATAATCATCTGCAAAATACACTCATGGTAGCAATCATTTGAATGTTCAAAACTTGATACGCCGTAAAAGTTTGTGTATCAGTGTGTGGTTCAGAGTAAATATGATGTCATCTGAAATATTATGAAGTCTTTAGTTTCTGAGTCTCTACAAACCCCTCCATTGAGGTTGGAAGTTGTAGTGTGACTGTGAGAGAGTTTAAAGCATTCAGGCACAAGAAATTGTACTGTTTGTGACTTTAATAAAAATTTATTTTATATATATATATATATATATATATATATATATATATATATATATATATATATAGTCATTTAAGCAATGAACACTATGCAGGTTATTTTACATTTGATTGTTCAGTTTCTGCTTTCTGCAAAATGGTTTGATCCACCACAACCCCATAAAGCAGTTTATATATACACTCATTGGCCACTTTATTAGGTACACCTTACTAGTACCGGGTTGGACCCCCTTTTGCCGTCAGAACTGCCTTAATCCTTCATGGCATAGATTCAACTAAGTATTAGAAATATTCCTCAGAGATTTTGGTCCATATTGGCATGATAGCATCACGCAGTTGCTGCAGATTTGTCAGCTGCACATCCATGATGCGAATCCCCCGTTCCACTACAGCCCATATGTGCTCTATTGGATTGATCTGGTGACTGTGGAGGCCATTTGAGTACAGTGAGCTCATTGTCATGTTCAAGAAACCAGTCTAATGATTCCTACTTTGACATGGCGTGTTATCCTGCTGTAAGTAGCCATCAGAAAATGGGGACACTGTCGTCATAAAAGGATGGACATGATCAGCAACAATACTTAGGTAGGCTGTGGTGTTGACACAATGCTCAATTGGTACTAATGAGCCCAAAGTGTGCCAAGAAAATATGCCCCCACACCATTACACAACTAGCTAAACCATTGATACAAGGCAGGATGGATCCATGCTTTCATGCTGTTGATGCCAAATTTTGACCCTACCATTCGAATGTTGCATCAGAAATCAAGACTCATCAGACCAGGCAACATTTTTCCAATCTTCTATTGTGCATTTTTGGTAAACCTGTGTGAATTGTAGCCTCAGTTTCCTGTTCTTAGCTGACAGGAGTGGTACCCAGTGTGGTCTTCTGCTGCTATAGCCCAATTGCCTCAAGGTTGGACGTGCTGTGTGCTCAGAGATGCTCTTCTGCATACCTCTGTTGTAATGAGTGGTCATTTGAGTTACTGTTGCTTTTCAGCTCGAATCAGTCTGGCCATTCTCCTCTGACCTCTGGCATCAACAAGGCATTTGCACCCACAGAACTGCCTCTTACTGGATATTTTCTTTTTTCGGACCATTCTCTGTAAATCCTAGTGATGGTTGTTCGTGAAAATCCCAGCAGATCAGCAGTTTCTGAAATACTCAGACCAGCCCGTCTGGCACCAACAACCATGCCTCATTCAAAGTCACTTAAATCAGCTTTCTTCCCTATTCTGATGCTCGGTTTGAACTGCAGCAGATCATATTGACCATGTCTACATGCCTAAATGCATTGAGTTGCTGCCATGTGATTGGCTGATTAGAAATTTGCGTTAACAAGCAGTTGGACAGGTGTACCTAATAAAGTGACTGGTTAGTGTAAATAAAAGATACATTTATTGTTGTTAATAATAATATTAAATATGAATATGTTATCATGTTAAATATTAATGTTAATATTGAATAATGTTAAAATTACATTTCAATTAACGGCGTTTAATCTGAAATATTTTAATAAAATATTCGTTTTGCAGCCCAAGTATAAATTATATTAAATTTCCTCATAAAAGCATCACTTTTGTTTTTATGTATCATTAGTTTGAGCTTCATCTCATACATTTTCCTTAATGTTATTAAAATCCTAATAATTTAAATTATGTCGGATGTAATATTTGTACCACTTGAGTTTATTATGCAGTATGAACTATTCTTGATTGCTTGAACTTAAAAAATAAGCTTGCAATTATTTTTATAAGATTTTTTTTTTATTCTTATGGTTTTTATTGTGTTTTATCTCATTTTTTACATTTAAAATTAAGTATCTTTTTCTCTCTTTCCGACAGCCCTGCGGAAAGAACCTATGATGGAAAAGTACGGGTGACGGTGGAAGTCGTGGGCAAAGGCAAATTCAAAGGCGTGGGACGCAGCTACCGGATAGCCAAGTCAGCAGCCGCCCGCCGAGCCCTGCGCAGTCTCAAAGCCAACCAACCTCAGGTCCAAAACAACTGAGACACCCGGTCAAAAACGCCGCAATGAACCAATCCAGTCACGGGATTTCAGCTCAATTCACATGGGGTTCATATTTCATGTTATTCTTTACGTGCGCAAACACAATCTTTTTTTCTCCCCAGCTTTGTTGGATCACGAGTGCTTTTTATGTATCGCAAGTGTTAAGAAAAAGGTCAGGTCTTCTTACGCCCACACTTTCCCTATTTTTATTAACATAAAAAAAGAAAGATATATGCTCTGCTTCGTAGTAGTGGTTAAAATAGCTAAAGCTTATAGGTAGTATTACAGTGTACATAGTTCATAACTCCAAGGTATCAACTAAGTAAGAGAAATAAAAAAAAAAGTGACATACAAACACAAAATTCCTCAATCTGTGCACTAGTGCCAGGAAGGGCACGTGGAATAGAAAGATGGTGTTGGTATTGGAAGTGTTTTTATCTTGAGATGACTTTACTCTCAATCAAACTTGCACTTCTGTAGGGTCCGTTTTATTAGTTTGTTTGTATTGTTTTTTTCCGTCAGATCACAGCGGAATCATTTTAGATCTATATTGTATTGAAAGTGAAAGGCCCTTGCATCCTTGAGACAGATAGGAATTTGACATTCCCGATTACTGTAATCAGCATAGTTGTGAACGGCACTTGAGGATGCATGTTCGTGTAGCCAACCTGATGGGTTGTATAGACGTCATAAAGCTACGTTATATTAAAAACAAAAAAGAATTACGCTATTAAATGTTTATTACGACATATATATGTTGATACTTGGGTTTCAGTAATGTCTTTTGATATTGATGATATTTAGTTGACAGTCTTTATGAACATTAGATGTCTTCATAGACTGACTTAGTTTTGATATAACGACACGAACGATAAACAGGAGGACATATCACCTGGGAAAATATGCTGCAGATTTTATATTTAAAAAAAGAAAAAACAACAACGGAAAGAGAAAAATAGCATCGGATAATTCTGTAAGACACAAAGCACCTTTACGTACGTCTTTAGGATATTTCGCTAGATGACTTCACGCGCATCGCTTACCAAAGTCGATATTGATGCAGCGTCGTGAGGTCGCACCTGTAAAAAATCGATCCCTCAACATTCACACGTTTGGAGATGTGGTAACCAGCCTTTATTTTAGCGTAATTGTGTTGTAGCCTCTTGTCTAGCCTAAATGTTTTCATATTAATAGGCATTCTTCACTTGAATACCTCAGTTAATTGCATGCATGTTTTTTTTTTTTGGTGCTATGTTTAAGCTTGAATTTCTCATCTTTTTTGCACTGTAACTGTATTACCTCTTAATTTTATCTTTTTGAAATCTGTTGGGTTGGTTTTTCTGTTCTGTCAGCTCGTCAGGCTGTAGAAATCATTTCCCTGTTGTGTATTCTTTTGGTTTTTATGCTTGAAGGGGAAATGCTGAGGAAAAAAACTGTTCTCCGCACATAAGCTTGATGCATCTCTGATGAGCTCGGATTTTCCTTCACGTGAAAACTGTTGTGTATCCTATAAGATGGGGTTGCTTGACACTTGAAAAAATCGATAGATTGCACTCTTATAAGCCATGTGTCTCACTTTTTATTCTCTTTCAGTCTTACCAAGTCTAATCTGTTAATTAACTAATCATTGATACCCCATATATGAGGGTGCAAATTTTAATATAAAATGTGTGAAATTGAATTTTTTACATCTTAAAGGCTACCTAACTTCCCCCCCTTCCTCATTTTCTTTAGTTATTATGTTAATGACAAACTATTCATGAAGTTACATAATCCCAGCCATTGCTACCTCAGAAGATCCTTGCGAATAGTTTGGCCTTATCATAAGATCTTTGTGCGGATATGCTTTCTTACAAATCTGAATGGCATTGAGGCACAGTATTGCTTGAAAAAGCAAAAAAAAAAAAAAAACATACGCTTATCAGCACCTTAACAGGGGGATAAATATATATACTCACGACTATTTGCACTAAAATACATTCCCACTGACATTAAGTTTGCATCTTTTTAATGGAGTATGCTAAAAAGCGGTGCCTTTCAACTCTGTAACATCGAAACTCTCGTCTTATGCTACTGTAGCAAGTTTTCACATTTTGGTGCCATGCTTTATACTGGATATTGCCTTCCAATTGATGGTTTCCTGCTACTTGTAAGCAGTTTTATTGCAATTTGTTGGTCATTTCGTAACCCATCTAAAATTTGACGTTGGTCCCGTCTTGAGAATGAGTGCAATCTGTTTCCATTTTGGCAAGAGTTGAGCGACCCTCTTTACATGATCTCAGTCGCAACCCCAGAATTTAGTATTGATAGTCATTGGAAATGAGCGGGATTCTCATATTCGCTCAGCCAATGGTGTGAATTTGTGCATCAGGGTCAATGTGCGCCAGCCCTGCAATATGACACTGTTTCTGTAACCCTTAACCCTCAGACTATTGCAACTTTATTTTGTTTGTTCGTGTGTGTTCATATTTTTCTAGCTTGTTACGTATCCCCCCTCCCTCCCCCCTCAAGCCTCTAAAAGGCACACACTTATTTACCCTTCACAAGCTTTCCTCTCACTGTTGGTTTTGAACTTTCAGAGAATGTGAAATCACACATATGGTGCCACCGCATGGATATGAACTGTTTTTCTTTTTTTTCCCGGACATATTTTTTGCAACCTAATAATCAATGATCAATTCCCACAGAACCGATAACACCTTAAAAAAAGGAAAGAATTGGAGTCTTTTATCATCTGTGGGAGTGTTTTGTTAAAGTGGTCCTCCATCGTATCATATGCTGCAGATTGTATTTTCCTTCATGGTGGAGAATAATTTTTGTGTGTTGTTTATTTTTACTTTCTTTTCTTTTTAAACATGTAGCACAAATAAGCATTGCACTCGGGCGCCATACTTTACCTCATGTCAGAACGATAAAAAAAATTAAATAAAATACAAAACGTGTATATATAATGCCGTAACGTTTAAAGGAATAACTTGTGGTTTCGGCCTTGCTGCTGTTTGCATCGCTGGTATTGTACCAATGTATTTAAAAAAAAAGTGATCGGAGAGATACAATGTGCCTGCAGGATATCATCAGAGAAAATACACTGTAGAAAAATAGTTTCCAATCTCTACAATCTGGGGCTAAATATGTGTCCTATGTGTACATTCATGTCCTGCCTTAATGTAATTCTTTGAATATGGAATTGTAATGTAACCCGTCAAGTCTTTGGACTGGCATGATTTTAATATGTTGGGGCCATCGTCCCTTTCCCCATCATCCCTTTTCTCCCATATTAGTTGGAGTATATAAATCCTGATGTATTAGTGCATGTCAGTGAAGACTTTCCCTTCTCACCAACTTGTATTTCCTTTTTAGACTAAATACATTGTATAGATCTGATTACGTCAGCCCTAGATTTATTTACAAGGGCTTTATTTCATAACAAAGTGTCATATTTTTTTTAAAGACAAAAAAAATATTGTAATTGCCTGATTTAAAAGTCAAATGCACTCTTAGCAGCAGCAAGGTGTTTAAAGACAACATAACAGGACTGGAATGTGTGGCGAGCTCCTTTTGGGGGGGGGGGTTTATGGGATTGTTGAGCACCGTGGAGCACTAAAAGTTTTGAACGGGAATTATGGGCCACAAACTGCAGCTCAATTTCTGTGTTTTTAAGGGACGTGTATTTAAATGACTTTTTCTCATTCATACTGTATCAGTGCTGCAGTGGTATGCATTCTGCACCTTATGGATCACAAAAACCTTTACAAAGTCTGCCCCCCTCCCCCCTCTTTTTTAAGTAATTGTAGCTGAGTATATCTACAATAAAGTTATGGTATGGTCGTTCAGTTGTGGGGTATTTGTGTTCTTTTTGTCACCTATGCTGTTTTCAATAGGTATACCTTGTGAGTAGCAGGTTAGGCATCAAGAACTCCGTTTGGAAACATTTAACAGAATTTGGTCCATATGGCGTCGTATTTACCACTGGCATTGATGATGCGAATCTCCATTTCCAATAAATGCCAATCGTGCTCTACTGGATTAAGATGTGTCTGTGGAGACATTTAGAGTGTATTGAACTAAGAATGTTCAAGAAGTAATTTGGAGATTACTGTCACCATCACAATATTTGCACACTGTGGTCGTAAAAGAATGAACAAGGTCTACAACAGTACGCATCTTGACTGTAGCATTTAAAACAATAC
Source organism: Danio aesculapii (assembly GCF_903798145.1). Classification (NCBI taxonomy): domain Eukaryota; kingdom Metazoa; phylum Chordata; class Actinopteri; order Cypriniformes; family Danionidae; genus Danio; species Danio aesculapii. The sequence continues at coordinate 33,291,518 of NC_079451.1, forward strand.
TCTGCTGATATTAAGGGGCCCAAAGTGTCAAGAAAACATCCAACACCATTAGCACCAGCAGCCTAAACTGTTGATGGATCTATGCCTTCATGTTGTTTACACCAATTTCTGACCCTACCATTTAAATGTTGCAGTTGAAAGTGATTTACCAGAACAGGCAACTATTTTCCACTCTTCTATTGTATTGGAGAACCCATGCAATTTGTAGTTTTGTTTTTAGTTCACCAGTGTGCTCTGTTGTAGCTCATTTTGATAAGTTGTCCATCCAGAAATGCTCTTCTGCTGAATTCAGCTGTTAGAAGTGGGTACTTTAGTTGTCTTTTCAATCTCTGGCTATTATCCTTTAATCTCTGGCTTTAGCAATGCATTTTCAACCATAGAACTGGCACACTGTAAAAAATGCTGGGTTCCAAACAATCTAATTTGTGTTAGAACAACATGAAGGAATTAAGTTAACATAGTTTTTACAAATTTGAGTGGAAAACATAAAAGAATCAAGTTGTCCTGAAAAAACTTCAACTAATTTTAAATGAGTTTGACCAAGGAGCAAAAGGTTTTGTTTATTTGAGTGTGCACTCACAGGATTCTTTGTTTTGTTTTTCTGACCATTCTCTGGAATTCCTAGAGATGGTTGCATGTACTGAAGGGATGTTCAGATTCGATCACGTGATGGGAAATCCGGCCCAATCACGCAGTTTCAGACTCTATGGGAATCTGAAGTTACCCCCAAATCAGGACTCATATATGTATATATACTCATTATTTTTAACACATCTATAGTTATGTGGTGGCACAGAGTTAGACCTATTTCTTGACTTCACACAGAAACAGCAACGCGTGTGGCATGACATCGCTTTGTTGCAGAGACGCTATTGGTTAAATGCCGGCAAAGTAGAACACTGAAGCAACTTGAAGCGGAAAGCACAAGTATGTCTGCGGTCTGGAGGTATTATAAAGTTGATGACGACAACATTGCTATTGCCAACATTGTGAGATATGTAAACTCTGCATTGGAAGAGGTGGAAAGGAAACGGCTACATTTAACACAACAAACCTGATAAGACACCTCAAAAACAAACATAAAACCTTGATTTGAAATGCCGTGCTTGTTATAAGAAGTACCCCATGTTTCGTTCACCACAGACATATGAAGTTTGTCCATAGCTCCTATGTCTCCACTAAGCCTTTATGTATTATAGAAGTATCGGATCAGGTTTCGGTATCGGTAGATACTCTAAATCAAATGACTCGGACTCGAGGGCAAAAAAAACCTGATCAGGACATCACTAGTTGCATGTGAAAATCCCAGAAGATCAGCAGTTTTGTAAATACTTAGATTGAGCCGTTTTTGGCCCTGAACCATGCTGCATCAAAGGCTACAGATTACAGAAGACGTGCCACTCATACAGTTTTCAATGGGGAATAACGTAACTGTCAATATGGCCACTCTAGTGCAAGAAGCCCAATCTTCTGCTAAAGGAGCCAGTCATCAGTCGCTATAGACTGCCTATTCTTCAGGGGAAGAGCTTGATCCAAACAGTTTCTGCAGTATCATTGTTATGAACCCTCTGTGGTCAACAAACACACTGAACTCTCAGTGAATACTTGTCTCAAGCTGCGGTCACACTGGATTTTCTCCCCATAGATTTCCATTCATACGCACGCGAATGCGTCAGACCGGACACGCAAGCTTGAACAACAAGTTTTGCAGTTTGCTGCGTTGCACAGTTTAAGCTTGGTGAACTCTGACCTGCAAAATCGCATCACGTGACTGCGTGAGACCAACCGAAGATCAAAACATGACCTCACTGGACAGAAATTTAAAATATGGACCAATCTCTCACTTTTTTTATGTCTAATCATCTTGTTTAATCCTGCCTTTTTTCACAGCACCGTACGACAGAATTTCTCAAACTCTAGTGTGACGGCGGCATTACAAACAAACAAAACATATCTACACGTCTACTTGAAATCTCTGCTTTTAAACAAACCAATTACACTTGAAAACAAATGTTCTCTGGTTTTGTAATCTGTATGAAACCTCATGAATTCCCGCCATTCAAACGCAAATGACACTGAAGTCACGGCCATTTTGGGAAGAGTTATGCCATCAGGAATAAAATGGCCAAAAAACATGTCATTTGGATGCAGAATTGAAGACACAGATGAAGTTAAATTCCATTGGTTATTTTAAATATGACATTTAATTGTATACTTTGAAAACCATTGTGGAGGATTTGACGTTTTCCCATTCAAAGAGATAGACTCTTGCATGCCCACTTGCATAAAGAGACTTTGGCCACATTCGGTGTCACTGAAATCACCTATCTTCTTCATTCTTGGTTTAAAATTGTGCAGATCTTCAGGACCACATCTACATCCTGGGATGCACTGAGTTACTTCAGGCTGATATACACTTGCATTAACAAACAGTTGAACGGGTGTACCTAATAAAATGGCCAGTGAGTATATGTGCATTTCCAGATCCTGACTGAAAAGGAGAAATGATGTATTAGATAGTTTTATGAGCTGCACGGCTGTGGCTACTAATACTGTGTGAAAAGCCCGGTCACAGGCCACAGTGTAAGCGTGGGCTTCGTCGTTCAAGCGCATGCTGATGACCTCAGTATTTTCCTAACCCAAGCAGTGCTCCTGCTTCCCGTTTACAAGTGTTTGGAGGCCGTTCCAGTTTAGATGGACTCAGCAACCATGACCGATGTTTTAATCACATTTGCACAGAGTCTTATGTAATAGATGAAGTAGGTATGAACTGTGTTTGCGAGTATACCTTTTCACTCTCTACGGGCCTTTTTATGGTCTTGTTGTATCCATTTCGCCACTTACACATTTTGTATGGCTGCATCGATGTTTGCCAAGAAGTAAAAAATAGTGAGTTGGAACGTTCGCTCTTGGTAGGTGAGAAATGACCTCACATCAGCTGTGCAAGCATTGGAGCATATATTCTGATAGGAGAGTTTTGCCATGGTATACATGGTGTAATTAAAATGTGGGTTCGAAAGAGACCTACTGTACGCTCAGCAGTATTTCATGAATTATGATTGCTAATGTTTGTTGATTTGGGACGGTTTGAGACTTATAATGCCAGCATGATGCTCAAGAGTGTTCTTACAGTAAGGTCCAGACCACAGTGAAAATCTGAAAGGATTTCAGATTCTCAAAAAGTTATTGAAAATAAACAATGAAAAGGAAAACACATTAATATCAATAAATGATAAATAAGTAAAATAGTGTATTTAATATTATATGTGTTTAAACAGACAATATTAATCACCAAGACTATTAAAAGCTTGTGTTGAAAGAGACCCATGCGCACAGAAAGTCATAAATCAAGCACCTCAAACCATTTCATATGTAATATTTTAAGTGTATTTATTGTGAATTTAATAAATCTAAATGTGCAGCTTTCAAAATGTTTCCATTTAGAAAAATGTAACAGAAAAGTATTTTCTTTACCTACACAACAAAAAGCTAGGTTCCACAATCGATTTGTGTTAGGAGAACATGAATTAAGTTAAAGAGCCCCTATTATGGGTTTTTGAAAATGACCTTCTATGCAGTGTGTAAGTTAGTAAAATATCCAGCTAAGGCTTCAATCTGAAAGTACACTGTTTAAAACTATTGATTCATCTAGGAAAGAGTCGACTCAGAGTGGTTCAAATGAATCTTTGGGGTAACAAATTTTTAGCCGTGGCGGTGTGACGTCGATATGGAACTCAAGCCCCGCCCATTTGTTGTGTGCACAGACCCTATAAAATTGAAACCCTGCCCACAAACACTGTAGAAAGAAAAAGAAGACAAACACTGTAGCAGATCCCGGTTGAAGCAAGTCGCAAAGACTTATTTTTGCAAAAATACCTCAGCATTATAGCCCCAGCCTTGTGCTGTGTTTTCGTCATTTTTCTGACGAGTGCTTCAGGAATCAACACGCTTACAATGGGGAATTCATCAGCCGTTTGTTAAAAGAAGGAACAGAAAATACTATTGATGTATGGGACTTTGTCAGAGCTCGACAGGAACTTTACAGTACACAGTTCATGGATCAATTACTTCCTCTATTTCACAAGTGTAAGTAAATTAAGTGCGATTAAAATGGTTGTCGCCTCGTTTTCTCTGGCTTGCAAATTATGTATTTAATTGTGTTTTGTTACTTGTAACCACTCGCGTGGCTTGTACTGTATCTGGTTAACTCTTAATATTCTGATATCGCGTCTTAAACCACTTATGTTTTTACTTATGGTTAACTGCATGCCTTTAATGCACTTCTGGATTGGGCTCACACATATACTCTGCACTCTGACTACTTCAAATTTGTTAATAAGCCGTGGTGGACGTTTCTCTCTGTCTCACGCTGAATGCAGTCAAAGTCCCTTTTAAGCAAGTCATTTCACTTGGCAGCCATCTTTAAAACACCTCTCGGGCTTATTAATAAAATTCATATTGGGAATCACCAATAAAATTAAACTACAACTGTGTCTTTAATTTCATATCTAAACGTCCGAATCACGCAAAATCTGCAGAAACTCACGTCTGGTCCAAGCCCCTCCCCCAGAGAATCGTCAGTCTATAGCGACTGATGATTGGCTCCTGTACTAGAAGTCTGGTATTTGTCACCATATAGCGATCGATGATTGGCACCTGTACTAGTAGGCGTGGCTTTATTGACCATATTGACAGTTACATTTTTGTAACTGACATGTCTTGTGTATTCTTTAGACTTTGATGCAGTCAACTAATTGCAACAGACTGGGTCATCAGACCAATCAGTGTAGATCAGCATCACGCTAAGGGGTTTGGGAACAAATAAATTGCTAATCAAATCATACACTGAAAAAAATTATTCAAAGATGATTCCTTGGATTTACTCATTTTTTTACGTTAAGTGGTTGTAAACAATTTATTTGGGCCGAATTTAAACAAACAAATTAAGTTGAACATTGCTCAATTTAATTTGTTTGTTGAAATTCAACACAAATAAATTGTTTGCAACAGTTTTGCATGCAACACTTTTTTCAGTGTATGGGAGTCGTTGGGATAATTAGATAAAAATAAATGCATTTTAGAAGTTTGTGAAAGAGTTGGTTTTTGACCTTGCATGTATATCTGTATATTACTGTTGTTGGAGACCCCCTAAACCAAAATATGACCATTTATAATGCATAATAGGGGCTCCTTAAATAAAGATGTGTTAAAATATGGTCATAATACACTTATTACAAAGTTTTGTTCTTTTACCAAACTCTAGAGCTTTTAGGAAACTTTGTATCTGGTAAGAATTGAGGCCCATTCTAGCCTGAAATATTTTCCTCCCTGATTAAAAAAAAAAGATTCATTCAATGATTCATTGCTTATGGTGCAGTTACATCATCCACCAGCAGGGGCTAACCTACCAACCTTGACCTTTTGATCCAAACAATCGAGGTCATAGAGATTTCTTCATTCAAGGAATTAGATTTTGTGTCCCTGAAATGTCCATCCTAGCCTTCAAGGCTCTGTTCTGAACTTAATCTTGTGACAGGGAGACTTGATTAAACAGCTTTACGTCATTTTAAAATCCAAAAAATGTTCTCAACGTGATTTTTATCTTCGACTACAGCACTCCTGATGAAGTGCTTGAGCAGATACCTGGGAAACTCTTAAGAGGGAAAAGTTGAACAAGCCTTTGTTCATCAGAATGCAGATAAAGGGGGAAAAGAAATATCTCAAGCTGTTGAAAAGACGTACGTATGCTTTTCTGGGTCATATATATGTATGTATGTGGAATGCAAATGGCGTCCAGTGCGCTGAAGCGGGATCAGGCGGGGTTGATATGCTGAGTGTGGGAATGAGCGGCTAATGGTGACTTATTACCTGTGTTGACAATGTGCAGGCTTGTGCCGTGTCATTTGAGCCATTTATTCTCCGCGCTATAAAAACAAAGAGATGACGAATAAATATGCAGAGGGGGGCTCATTGTTTTCCGCTTGCTTGGTTGCCAAAACTTTTTACTGACCTTTCGAACGCAGGTCCCAAACCAGCGCTAAACCGTCTGTCACTCAGCGCGCGAGTCGCCCTTTCGACCTCAGCATCTTGCTTTTCTCTCTTTCAAGCTCCAGAAGCAGGCGACAATCGAAATCGAGCATATAGCAAGGCATTCCGGTCAGCGCGGTCATTTGTTTTCCTCTTTTGTGTATGAGGATTACAGTGCGCTTCAGTCAGGCCTTTACAATGCGCAGAACTCCTACGGGTTATTAATGCAGTGGTTTACTGATGGCCCTTCAGCTTCAGGAGCGGGCCTGCGCTTCCTCATGGGTAATTAGATCCAGCTCTCTGCACCCTGACTTAAGGGCAGGCCGTAGAATAACCCCGGCATCGGGAGAGATAAGGATCGCACGCGCTTCCACATATACGGCCCCAAATCAGCAATCACATTTAGCATCACTCTATCAGTCAAATCTCCTTTTCTTCATCGGGCTGTGGGTTTTTTTTTTTTTTTTTTTTTTTTGGTGATGGAGTGTTCTTTCTAAGAATTGCTAGGTGGGCGCTGTGGTCCGCAGAGTTGCTTTGCATCATCGGTTTGAGAGTCTACTTATTTGTTTAGCAGATGCTGAGATCTGGAGAGGCTTGTAAATGAGGGATACTACAACAAAATTGTGATTCATCCAAGGGAGAGACAGAATAAGAATAAGACAGTAGAATTATGTTTAAACAATATACTGAATTATTTTTGGAAAAGTTGGCGTGCTTTGTATTTCACGTACAGATATCATCGTTGTCAAAATGATCCGTGCTACTGCGGAAATGACTACAATGTTGTGCCTTTTGCACATTTCAGTTAAAGTCCACGTGAAATCAAAATGTACAACACTTTTTTTGCCAGCTGTAGGGATAATTCACAGTTTAAATCCAAAGAAGTTTGTCAGATGCAGAAGAGCCGAAGTCAGAGATTCTAATAAATAACGTTTACTGAAGATAGTTTGCCGCTTCATCAACAGAAGCCAGCTTCAACACTCGCAATGAGTTCCTAGGCCGCTCTGCTTACAATCACAGAACAACAATTATATCTTCAGATAACGTCATTAACTGCGTCATACATATAGGTGTTTTAACCAAGGGTGCGTTTCCCAAACTACAACGTAACTGAACTATCATAGTACGATGCATTGTTTGGGAAAAGAATGATTTAGGGACGAGGGTTTCCCAAAACATGTAGTTTCTGTATCAGATCCATCATTTGAACCACGTTAGTTATAATGTAAATGTCAGTGTCTTGGTTTGTTGCCTCCTGTAAAGGGCTTTGTGTTATTTTAATTCCACTACACAGCATACAACTGCTAAATTTGTTTGATTAGACTGATCAGTTTTTTAACTGATCTTAAGTTGCATTTGCTGGTCAGATACGTTTGCATCACATTGAGGACATCTGCTAGTAACAAGAGGGTAATGCTGAATGTGAAGCATAAACTAAAAGATATTGATCGTTCTTTAAAAATGAAGAGTTTAGATGCAAAAACCTATAAGTGCCGTCTGAAATTTCCATCAAAAATGAATATTTTTCTCAGCCTCATTTGTTTATGTTGGGACATTTCACTTTAAAGACCAGGAAAAGGACTTATTCTTTGCCATAAAAGTGATATTACTGAACATACACACAGGAGCCTGATAAAAATGTTCATCTTAGAGGAAAATTTGAGACTGCATTTAGAGGTTTTTGCATCTGAACTCTTCATAGATTTATTCAACTCAGTTATTATGCTTGGTGTAAACAAGCTTTAAGTTATTTTAAATGTAGAGACACAAGCATGTTCACCATATACGCAATTTTTTTTTTGTAATAACACTGTAATCTCAGCCAGAAATGCCTCTGTGTTATCAACACAGCATGTGGAGGAACTTTTTCACAGTTCCTAGAACTATTGGTAAAAGTACATGCTTATTTTTATTTACTTATAATTTTTTTCCCATTTTTTTTGTTTGCATGTTTGCACCACAGGAACTGGGAATGATTTTAGTTTTAGGCATGCAATCAATATAGATGATCTAAATCAGCTTTTACATCAGATCATGGTCTAATCCAGCAAATGCATGTCATAGGAAACATACATGGAGAAAGCTAATGTTAACATCTTTTACCTGATGCCGTTGTTTTGTTCTTTTCTTCAGCCTCTGAAACATATAGCATTACAAGTTGTCACAGCTGGTACAGTCCTTTTATTTTGCCGTTTCACTCGCATAACTTATGTCTACATCCTATCACTGTTATCACAAAACATGACACATAATGAAAAAACAGCTTTGTTTACAGCCTCCAGTTGTTGATCTCGTTGAATCTTCTGGAGGTGGTGCAAATGTAATCAGGAAAGTGGCTCTGAGAGAAATTAGTTCTCAGGAATACTGGGCCTGGTTGCAAGTTCCTATAACTGAATTACTGTAATTACCCAGTATATAAGCACCCAAGACTGAATAACTAGCTGTTACTAATGTATTTTAATGCACGTTAGAGATGTGCAACGTAAGTATTTTACATTTCGTCAGTTTAGCGGCAATTTCAATTGTACAAAAATGTACGATTTTAAAAAGGAGGCGTGACACCAAACCCCAACCCCTAAACCCAACCGCCATTGGTGGATGAGCAGATCATACTAAATTGTACGAATGAAATCACACGATTTCATAAGAATGATCCACTAAATCTAAAAGTTTTACAAATTGCCATGAGATTGTGTTGGATTTGTTCACATACTGATCCAAAATTTTGAGCATGTATTTGCATGTTTAAATGCATTTTGCAGAACATACTGTCCACTTACATCAGACGTTGACTGTAAATAAGTAGTTTTGAAACTACATGAAAGAAGCATCACTGCATATTTTGCAAATAGATTTTTGCTACTTCAAACTAATTTAAAATGAGTTGAGTTTTTTGGGACAACTTTTATTTTTATTATTTTTTGAACAATCTTTTTATTGAGATGTAATAAAAATACATCACAAAATAACATCACAATCATATTTACATCTTTGTTTTCAATTAAGAGGAAAAAACAAAAATAATGATAATGGGGGAAAAAGATAAAAAGGGGGCGGGTAATCATCTATATAAGGCATGCACCAGACCATCAATATGATAATGGCTTGTTTAAATAAATCTTTGGAAATAGGGGGAATATGTAGATAGGCTAAATCAACGTCAGTTTATTTAGTCTGTTCCTGTTTCATTAAATAAATTGCTGAAATTTGAATTTGAAATGGAATATATAAAGGGTGTTTTACTTAATTGTTTCATGTTCAATCCACTTAAATTTGTAAAAACAATTAAGTTAACTTAATCGATTTGTGCTGGGACAACATGAAGGAATTTTGTGGAACCCAGCATGTTTTACATTGTATTGAAATGTATTTATTAGCTTCCTTCTATGAAATAACCAGACAATTTTGTGAAATATTTTTAAAGGCCGGATTAGATACATATTAAAATGTGGCCCACAACAATGTTTTTTTTTATTTCTTTTTTAAAAAAACTTACTTTAAACATAGTTAATTTCTGTAAACATGAAATTTGTTTACATATGCTTATTACATTACATGATATTATTCTCTGTTAGCTAAAACATGTATACGCAATTTATATTTTCAGAGGTGTTAAAATAAAGCTTTCAATAATTAAATATAATTTTTTTATAATCATGAAAAAAAAACTTGCAAAATTTGTAGTATTTCAGCTGATGTTGCAAATTGTTTTGAGGTCTAGAGAATCTCTGCTCTAATGCCGTCTCGTTCCTCTTAATGCAGCTCATTAGTGGGGTAAACAGCGAAGGTCCGGGGCCCCTTTAAAGCATATGCATGTCTGTGCGCTGCATCTGAAAGCTCTGTCTCATGGGAGGATTATCTCTCGGGGGCTCAGGTGTTAATGAAGTGTCAGAATAAACACACTCTTAATCCCCACTATCTTTTGACTTGTACAATTAGGAAGTCAGTTGTTAGCTGGCTAATACGCCACCACAACCATTGTCTCCCTATTTAGGATGATTTGGCTCATGCTAATTGCTTCATCTCATTATGCATGGAGAGCTTTGTATGAGCTTTGCAACTGGAGAGTCTCCATGCTCTGTTAACACTGCCGGTTTTGTTTAGGAACATCGTGGATGTGTAATGCAAGTGGAGATGCATTTGCACTGCTATTAATAGATTGAATGTTTAGTTTGTCTTCTTTTTGCTTTAGTAACGGCAGAAGGAAAGCTGCAGGAACTCCATATGTATAGGATTTGAGATGGAAGCAAAAGGATTTGACTTTCTAACATCGTATTAGTGTTCAGTGAACTCGTTTTTTTGTTCTAAATATAAAATCAGTTTGATTTTGTGACACTGAGTCATGGGTGTCGCTAGGCCTATTTTAGGGGGGCTGTAGCACCCCAATATTTCTACTCAGCCCCTCTAAAGCTTTTGCAATTAGTTTATAAACTGTAGACTGAATTATTGCCTCAGTCTTCTTTAAATTTAATATGATAATGGTGGTGCAGTGGGTAACGCTGTCGCCTCACAGCAAGAAGGTTGTTGCTTCGAGCCTCGGCTGGGTCAGTTTACATGTTCTCCCCGTGCTCGCATGGGTTTCCTCCGGGTGCTCCAGTTACCCCCACAAGTCCAAAGACATATAGGCAGTGGTGGAAAGAGTACAGAAAATTCATACTCTAGTAAAAGTACCATTACCTGCCTAAAAATGTAGTGCAAGTGGAGTAAAAGTATCTGTTGTAGATATTACTCAAATTATGAGTTAAAAAGTAGACCTTTCCGAAGTACTCAATAGTAATGAGTGGTGAGTATTACGCTGTTAAAGGCAGATGCGCTTACATGTAATTTGTACATGTGTGTGTAAACGTAACATTCTGTAGTGCATCTAGTTATTGCCCAGCAGGCACACAATGTCATAAGATGTTAAAATTAGGCTAGATTTAGGTCGTGCGTCAGGTGACCAAAATTTAACATCTAGCCAGCGCCTAATGACAACGTTATTTTGACGTTCAATAATGACGTCAAATGACATTGCTATTTGATCGATTTTAGGTTGTTAGAAAGTGACCAAAATCCATCGTGAAGGCAACATCTTAAACCAACGTGATATTGATGTCATATGGGGACATTTATTCATCAGGTATGGCAAACAAAATCTAACGTCTGATAGACGTCATAGTGGTAACTATATATATATATATATATATATATATATATATATATATATATATATATATATATACATATATATATATATACATATATATACATATATATATATATATATATATATATATATATACATATATATATATACATATATATATATATACATATATATATATCTTGCAAAATAACTAGTTACAATTAAATGTCATATGTACATATAATTGTAACTTGTAATTTTGCAAGATACTAGTATCCAGCTTAAAGTGCAATTTAAAGGCTTAATTAGGTTAACTAGGCTAGTTAGGTTAAGTTATTGGATAACAGTGTTTTGTTCAGCAGGTAATCAAAAATATATAATATTAACCATATTCATTTTTTTACTGCATGCTTTTATTCCAGCCAAACTTAAAAATAGCTCTTGGGAAAAATTAGAAAAAGAATAAAGTCACAGAATGACGAATAAATTTCACTTATATATCGACACATATACCGTATGTATGTATGTATGTATGTATGTGTGTGTCTCTCTGCTTCCTCTCAGTTTTAAGTGTCAGATTTCCAACATGGTCACAGACTTTTGCGTCCCACTGCGTATGTGTACATTGGGCCATTACGATTTATAGATGATGACCAATATATAGGTTAATGTTCTGATAAATCGCTGCTTGTGTTTTCCATTTGGACAAAATCATCGAATAAACACATAACCAAAATGCACAAGAGGGGGGTAAATGCAGCGAGACAGCTATTTTTCATCATCAGCTTGAACGTAATTTCACCATCCTATTAATCTGCAGCAAAGACGTGTTTTTTGCCAACACATTAGAACAACAATGCAGGTGGGCATACGTGTAATCTCTCGTTTTGCCGTTCTTAAATGCCGGCCAGAAATGGAATATGAATATTTCTGAAAGCAAATCCCCAAAGAGCCCAGGTTATAATGTCCCCAGTTAGCAGTAATGAGAGCGGGATGAAAGCCATGATCAGATGGTAATTACTGTACGCAGCTCCTCTGATGAGCCACTGCGTATGTTTGATTTGTCATCATCACCTGTCGTCAGTTCAGACAATCTTGCCTCCTTCTCCTCTTCGCTCCTGGCCTCGCACCCATTTTCTCCTCTCATGAACCACAAAAGCAATCTGGGGAATATTGAAATGAAGTCTGAGCAGGGGGCTTGCGAACAGCATGACACCTCGGGCTGGTGAGATGCAGAAATAATTAACAGAATCATTTGGGTCCCAGGGCCTATTTCCATTTGCAATAACAGTGTTTTAGTCTTGAGTGGTGTCTGTAAATTGCCCCCACTGTTTGCAGAGGAGAGTAATGAGAGTTTAGTCTAACGGTCATGTTCCCCTCGTTTAGCTCGAATGAGAAATGTCATCCGGCTGAAATGCAATCAGGGGGCCGTCAGAATGGCATGTGCCAGTCCAGAAAGCAGCCTTTGGAGGAAGACATGAAAGTGCTAACTTTTTGGGTTTTTAGCCTGTGTGATGATAGCCTATGTCAAATATTATCAGCTATTTATGTGCATATTGATAAAGATTGTTGTATTCCTCATTATGCATTCAAAATATGTATACTATACAGGCCTGTAGCCAGCCTGGTAAAAAGGTTGACAGAAATCTTGGCCTGGTCTCCTTCTGCTCTGGACTCAACCATCTGCATTTTACCAGTTGCATAATGTAATGTGATACTGGACAAAGGAGTGCGGATCCAAATGCAGGTTTATTAAACAGAATGGTCAGGCAGCAACAGTCAACACAGGAGCAAACAGATGTATGTGGGCAATCCAGAGTCATAGTCAAAAGGCAGGCAGCGAGGGTTAAAAACACAACAATGCAAGGTAATGTTCATAGGCATAGGCCGGTAAAGGATTCTGACGGTATGATAACCCTGGATAAAAATTTCACGCTATTGTGGGTACTGCTCTATATACTGTATGCTTTTTAGATGTCTGTGTAGAAAACAAAAACTTGTTTCTCCTTTGAAAACAATATGGTTTATTTCTTGAAAGATTTATAATATTTTGGAGCAGTAAACATATCAGGCTAAATAATTCATATGAATCATTGACTTCTGCTGTCTTCATTAGTTTCAAAAACACAGATTTCTTTACAATTTAAAATGGCATCTTTGGATATCTTTTCTGCTGAAGACACTGTTGTCCTTAAAAAAACATTGAAATTGAAATAAAAAATCTTACCCATACCTTAGGAACGGTAAAGCATAATATTTTGGCGGTTTTTAAAACCTTGACTTTTCCAAACCGCGGGATACCTTTAAAACGGTTATCATCCCATGCCTAGTTCACAGTGACTGTATAACAAGACTCAGCAATGTGTATGTGTTTGAGAGGTGTATATTTAGTGTCATTAATCCTCAACAGCTTCATCTGTGTCTGTTAGCTATCATGGGGATCTAGGCCAGGTGTGTGAGTGGTGCATGACTGGATATGTAGTTATTTTGCTGGCAGATTTGTAGTTGTCCAGCGATCTGCATGGGCTATATCATTGGTGACTGTGACACATTAAATGTCAAAAAAATATATTTTTACATTGACTTTAAAACTTTGATAAAAATTCTGAATTAATTAATTGATTAATACATGAATTAATGTGACTAAAAATGACTAAACTTACGTTCAATGACTAAAAATACATTTTATTGAGAAAAAGAAAATATTGGAAATAAAAGGAAATAAACTGCATATACCTGTGTTGTTAAATATATAACCCGTGTTATATATATATATTCTGACTTACAGTTGAAGTCAGAATTATTAGCCCCCCTGTTTATTTTTTCCCCAACTTCTGTTTAACGTAGAGATTTTTTCAACACATTTCTGAACATAATAGCTTTAATAACTCATTTCTAATAACTGATTTATTTAATCTTTGCATTGATGACAGTAAAAATATTTGACTAGATATTTTTCAAGACACTTCTATACAGCTTAACTAGGTTAATTAGGTTAACTAGACAGGTTAGGGTAATTAGGCAATGCATTGTATAAAGATAGTTTGTTCTGTAGACTATCGGATAAAAAAATATTTTTAAAGAGGCTAATAATTTTGACCTTAAAATGGATTTAAAAAAATTTAAAACTGCTTTTATTCTAGCCGACATAAAAAAATAAGACTTTCTCCAGAAGAAAAAATATTATCAGACATACTGTGAAAATGTCCTTGCTCTGTTAAACATAATTTGGTAAATATTTAAAAAAGAAAAAAACAATTCAAAGGGGCTAATAATTCTGACTTCAACTGTGTGTATATGTGTTTGTATATGTGTGTGTGTGTATATATATATATATATATATATATATATATATATATATATATATATGTTAAAAATATTTTTATTTTGTCTTTAAATCTTTAATTGCAAAAATTCTGGATTAATTTATTTGTGAATTAATACATTTATGAATGGATGAATGAGTGAACAAACGAATGCACAAATAAATGAATGTGTATTGTAACCTGAATACATGACGAATGTTAAGCTATGCGGTTATTCTAGACAAATGAAATGACTAAAAATACATTTTATTGATCAAAATAAAATCTTGGTCTGGTCTCCAAGACTGACACCTGCTGTTCTCAGCTTAACCATCTGCATTTTTCCCCTTTCCTATCTGTTTTTATGGACATGGATTACGGTATTTTATATTTCACGGCCCGCACGCTTGCGTTCAGTGAAGTGGTTCAGCCTCTAATGCCTAACATCAGGTTTGTGGTCAGTCATGTTCTCTTTCATCTGAAGGTAATTACCATCATACGCTGAGTCTCCTGAGCAGAAAGCCAGTGTTTGCAGAGACGTGATAGAAAGCAGTCGTGTGTCTTCACAAGAAGGCCTGCAAAGATGGACAAGTCCACCCAGTCCATCGGCACCTTTCGCTTTTCTCCCACCCACATCATTGCTGGATAAACGCATACAGATTGTCTCACTACAACGTGAGTGTGTTCTCTTGTTTCCAATTAAATAACATAGCCATTTTAATATTTGTGGATAAGATATTGGAGAGTATTGGCCCTTAACACATTTTAGATTGCTTTAAAAATCCACAATAGTAAGTAATAATTGCATATAGTTATGATTGTGAGGAGAGAGAGATGATTATTTATTCCAGATGGTGAGAGGTGAGAAGACGAGAGTGGAAGATTTGTTTTCGTTGAACATAAGACTGTTTGATCCTTCCTGTCCGAGAGAGCAGCCAATGTCACAGATAGACTGCCTCTTAAAATTGAGGTTTTTCTATACAGAAATATACAGCATGGTTTGTTTTTACACTTTTGATGTATTGCTGTTTGACATTAAAGGAGTAGTTCACTCAAAAAGGAAAATTCTGTCATCTTCTCACCCTTATATCGTTTTTACGACTCTTTTGATGATATATTCTTGTGTATGTTAGATGTGGATCTCTAATAAAGTGCATGCTCAGTGTCACAATGTATAATTCAGAGGAGAATCAATGATGTTGGATGATATTGATATCCACTCGGAGTCACAGAAGATTACATTAAATTTCATTCATTCATTCTCCAGCTTGGTCCCTTTATTCATCAGGGGTTGTCACAGTGGACTGAATTGCCAACTTACACAGCATAGGTTTTATACAGCAGATGCCCTTCCAGCTGCAACCCAGTACTGGGAAACACCCGTACAGACTCATTCACACACACTTATATACTACCGCCAATTTAGTTTATTCAATTCACCTATACTGCATGTATTTGGACTGTGGGGTGGGGGTGGGGGTGGGTTGGGGAGCCAGGGGCGGACTTAGTGATTTGGGGGCCCTAAGCAAGTTTTGCACCCCGATGTACAGTTCATTAGCCATTTTTTTTGTGATTAGATTTTAATAGTAATACTATTAAAAAACATTTAAACAAATGTAATTCACAATCCATCAAACTAATCTTTTCCCCATTTTTCATTGATTAATTGCTGTTTTGAATCGGCGGCCGTTTCTTTTCACTGGACATTGTTTTTTGAACAGATAGACAGGCTTTTTTCTGTGGTCATTGGTTATTCATAATCTGCCAGTAAACTGCTGCAGATAGGCCTACTTTGAGAGTAAGATGGCTCCAACACTGAGGTAATATGAAGTGAAACATTGATTACGTTTACATGGACATCACCAGTAAACAAATTATTTGCATTAATCTAAATAAGACAATAATAAGATTAAGGTGTTTATATGAGTTGCTTTTTGAATGTTCCTTTCATGATAACATTTTACATGTTATAGCATATAATTCGATTAATGTCATCGTGTCACCACGCTATCCGCATTTCCTCCTGAGTTTCATGTAATTTCAGGTGTTTCATTTTGAATTTGTCAACTTCAACTGCAGTTCGGCATTTTCACTTTCATTCGGGAACATTTCATGCATGCCCCCATGAACTGCTGGTAGAGTGTTGTTTTAATAGAAGTTAATACCACTTGCTGAATGATAAAAACAAAAAAACTCTGCATTTCACGATGCAGGTGTCTGTAGTCTGCACTGACTTGGTAGGTGCAAAAAGTGTCAAACAGCCGTGTGTGCGGACTATTCTGTTGCTAAAAAAAGTCCTACATGACGGTAATAGTTTGATTAAGGTGTTTACATGTCTATACTGCACTTCAATAATGCGACTAAAGTCAGCATACTCCACATGTCTTATTTCCATTTCTCTTTAGTTTGATTATGACCTTAATCGGATCAAATTAATAAAAAATCGCTGATTACATGGTAGACTCTTAATCAGAGTGTTGTCTTAATCGCATTAAAATTGAATTATTGGTGTCCATGTAAACGTACTCATTGTTTACAATAGTTTTACAACATCTCTGGGATGATAACACTGCTCACTTGCATTTTCCAAATAACTAAAGAGCAGTTTCAGGTAGAAATAATTTTGTTCTACTGAAAATTATCCCTTTACAATAACTTTTCAATTCAATTTCTTTGTTTTTCATAAAAAAAACTGTTCTTTTAACAGGAAGTGGAAAATATTCTTTTGTCAGTAGTGATCTCAAGACCTTGTTGTTACATTTAATATCCAGAAATGAATAATCACTAATAAACAAATCCATCAGTGTAGGTATTACAGAAGAGTATCGCACTATACCTTTAACTAAATTCATCAAAGCTACAGGAATAGTTTTGCCAACCAAAGAGTATTCTCTATATGAACAATTAAAATTAAATTTTAACTTAAAATGATCATTACTCAACAAATTACCATCATCATCCATTAAATGAATTATATTCCAAACTCCTTTGTGAAACGAGTCTTCAAAAAAATAAAGATTTCCTCTTATGTAAAATACACCTGTTATTCCAAATGCTAACATTATGTGGAGTAAAATTGTGCTTGTACAACATTTTCCAATATAGTAACAGTTGCGCATGAAAATCAGATCATTTAAATGGCAGTTTTAGTAAGTCAAAATCACATTTTAGAAGAAAAGAAATTCCTCCCATCTTTTGAAAAATATGAAAAGGGATGCTAAACCATAAAGATAGTCTTTAACAAAGCTTTGTAACCATTTTAACCTAATTACTCCGTTTATTACGCCAAAATCAATAACATTCAACCCCCCTTCCTGTGTTGACTTTACTTTCCGCTTATATATCGTATCATCGACAGAGGGAACCGTTTAAACCAATCAGCTTTCAGTATGTGACTGACTGCGTCATCAAACGCGCTTGAAAAATCACAGCCATTAACATGAGAAACTTTGATAATATTCCAAACGCAAGTAAGTATCATTTTGATTTCCCTTAACCAATGAGTTATGGATGGAAGCCATAACTGAAGATATTTATACGTAACTGAATGTTACATTAACGTTAGGCGGAGGCCATTCATATTTAAATGATAATGTGTAAATGCCGTTGTTTGTTTACATCCGCTAATTTACTTACGGTTATAGTGCTCGGAAACATTATACGTTAGCGTAATATATTCAATATCAAACCGTTTGTAATATATCAGACAGAGGTTCGTTTAAATATGATGCTTTAAGATTAACCTCATACAGCTTCCTTTCAGAGCTTGACAGCCATCACAGGTAGGCTAACTGTCACTGTTTAAATTGTCATACGTGTGGAAAAAATATGACAATTTGTAGGCCTCATACAATTATAGATGTAAAATATATAATAGACAACTTTTCTGATTGGTCCCTTTTAGAAATAAAGATGTTACTATATAAAGATATAATTTACTGTGGTCATACCAATACTTTGACACTGTATGGATACACTAAGTTGTTGTACTGATGTATTACTTTAGTATTTTTGTGTGCATGTGCACAGTATGTTAATTATTAGCTTCATGATGCTTATAGCAGCATATGCGCTTTAATGTGAAATTTAAACAAATAAATACATTGCCATTTTACATATTGCATTGACGTTTTGCATATTACATTTTCAAAATGAATTTTGCTGCTTAGATGCTTCCATAAATGCAATAAGGTCATGTTCTTTAAATGTATTGACATATGGTGTCTCGTATGCTCTAAATACATCCAAAAAGAAATTGTTCGAAATATATTAAAAACTTATGTATGGTCTTATCCCTCCCAGGCTTTCATGGGAGCCCACATAGTGTGATTAGACAGACCAGCCTTCAAACCCTGGTTATTTAGTCCTCTTTTTACTCTTAGTCATGAGTAACTTGATACAAATCCGTGAGCTTGATTATACCGAGAGAACACGCAGCCATCAGGCATGCATTATTAAATGGGATGAATTCAAATAATTGTTGTATGCTTGAGGAATTAAACCGCTGCAATTTATGTGTCCATTTGAATTAGGAATTGATAACGTCAAGTATTTTGTTTGGCGTATCATGTTTACGCCACAAATTGTGACTCGCCGCAAGACTGACAAGAGCGTGAGGAGACTGATGACTGACGTGCCAGCTGGGAAATACTAGGAAAATTACTTCCATTGGAAACTCATGAGTGGCCATAATATCTGCACTCCAATGGAGAAGGTAAAACTCTTTTTTTTTTCTAGTACCAGCATGTTTTGTGTGCGGCAATCAAATTGTTAATGGAGACAACCCTATTTAGGCATGTTTTCATTGCAGAACTTGATTTTGAACAGGCCAATAAGCCTCAAAAGTGGTATCTCAATCATGCACGCCCGAAGTGACATCAATATCTGTAAGATAAGCCACAATATTCCACCCATTCCCTAAAAAGTAACCACAGCTCACTATGTATAGATGCTGTGATTGCTAATACAATGCAGCTGTGACCATGAAATCAGGACTTAGTGTAATGAGCTACTTTGAAGTAGAGACTTGATACTAAAATCTGCTACAAAATACAGGGGGAACTGGTGCTACTTGATGATAATCTGATATCCAAGCCCTTCATCTATATATTTTTCCTTTTAAGAAGGCCAGATTTTCACCAAGAGGCAACCTGGGATAGATTTGGAGTGTCTATTTTCTGTCTAGGCGCACATACGCAGTGAAATTCCTGCCGGGTGAACTTAACACAACGCATGTATTATTTAGGAAAAGAAAAATAAGCCAATATATAAAATTACAGTATTATTAGAGCGCATATTCTCTTACTGTACGTAAAGTGCTCCATGCGGGCATGTCTGAGGACGGGGCTTGAATTGATTTTGTATGCTCGCAACGCTTGAGAATGTAAAGCTGGTATGTAGCTTAAATAAACCAACAGGCTGACAATTAGGCAGATCTGTCATGGGGCGAGTATAATCGATGTGTTTTGCGGATGATGGAATCAGAAGAACTGTGACATGTACTTCAGGAATATAGACTAGACAAAAAACACATATTTTTGGCTTTCCCATGCTGAGTTAAAACCTTTTTTTTTTTGCTTAAAAGTGTTTTGCTAAATGTAATGTGTGCCACTATTAATAAACGTCAAAATGGTTTTAGAGAAAAATTCTAGGTTCAGTAGAAGTTACGCTCAATCGACAGCACTTATAGCATAATGCAAAAATTAATTTCCATTTGTCCTTTTTCTTTTAGGAAAATATATTTTTCTTTTCTTTTTCTTTAATGAAAATGAGTTATAGTGAGGCATTTACAATGAAAGTGAATGGGCACAATGTATTACTCATTATTTCAAAAGGATTGTCACAAGATGTATGTGCTAAAATGGTTTTGCAACCAAATTTTAACATAAAAATATGGTATAAATGGCTTCTGCAACTTTCACAGATTATTTTTATGCAGTGATAAACATAATGCCACAAATTAGAACATAGTTGCAGTTTTTAGATGTTAAGACTTTGCATCTGTCTTAAAATTGTGACTGTATACAATAGAAGTTGCAGGTATTTGACATAATTCTGATAAAAGGGATAGTAATGTGTATGTTTATATAACCATACACTATTATATGGCTTATATGTATTATTTGTATATGCCCATGCACCCAAAGTGTTTCACAATCATGAGGGGGGTCCCTCCACACCACCACTAGTGTGCAGCATCCACTTGGATGATGCGATGGCAGCCACAGGACAATGGCATCAGTGTGCTCACCACACACCAGCTATAGCTGGAGTGGAGAGACAGTGATAGAGCCAATTCAGTGGATGGGTATGATTGGGAGGCCAAGATAGGTAAGGGCCGATAGAGGGAATTTTGGCCAGGACACTGGGGCTACACCCCTTACTCTTAACGAGATTTGCCATGGGATTTTTAACAACCACAGAGAGTCAGGAGTTCAGTTTAACGTCTCATCTGAAACATGGCGCTCACTGACATTATAGTGTCCCTTTCACTTCACTGGGACATTATAGGATTCACAAAGTCTGACCTCACTCCTCTGACCTCTAAAGGTGCTCTAGCGACAGACGCTGGAGGCCATGGTCTTTAGTCTTCATGGCAAAGCCACCGACTCCCATGCGCAAGGTCGCCGGTTTGATCCAAGCTCAGAGCGGGTTGGGTGGTGTAGGACCAGTGGGGTTACATTGGTGCCATGACCTGGATGGGAGTGAGGTTTAGGGGAGTGAGTGTAGCAGAGGCCAGCTAGTGAAGTGCTGTGCAGGTAAACCTCACTCTGACCTCTAAAGGTGCTCTAGTGACAGACACTAGAGGCCATGGTCTTTAGCCTCCTTGATAGAGCAACCGACTCCCGTCCCATGCGCAAGGTTGCCGGTTTTGATCCCAGCTCAGAGCGTGTTGGGTGGGAGTCTTGGGCAGCAGGGTGATATGGCCGTGGCTGTAGTACACCCAAAAATAAAGATTTGCTGGTAATTTACTGAGTCTTGGGTTCTTGATGATTCCTAAAATGCAAATTAGTGTCTTGGAATATTCAACATTTTGAGAGGTAAGAAAACATTCCTTCAACTTAGTCCCGATTTGTCAGGGGTCGCCATAGCGGAATGGACCGCCATAAAAACATATACACCCAAAACAATATTAATGCCCATGGCTTCTGAGAATACTTTTTGAACCTTATAAAACAACAATCAGCCTCACATTTTTCACAAGATTGTCTTTAATCCACAGCTTTGGCAAACTGTCCATGAGCGTGACATTTGATGTTTGATTTCAACATTTTCATTGTTGTTTTTAGGTTGTAGCATCCAGGATTAGTTGAAGTTGCAAACAAAAGTTATTATCATTACGTGACAGGAAACCTTGCTGCCAGGCTGTTGTTAACTGTTTGCAGAGACTGTGGAGCAAAAGTAATCATTTTGTAAATAATTTTCAGTTTCTTGCACAGACTGATTGTTAATGATTTTTATACGATGTTTAATATATTGTCAGGAGTCACAAAGATTGATTTTGTTTCACCCAGGCCTACACTAAAAAATTCAGGTTTCAACACAGTTTATTCATGTTATCCCAACACAAAGCGATTACGTTAACTCTACATTTAAGTAGATTGAACAATTTGTGCCAAAATCTTAAAAATTGTGCTGTTTCAGCTCATTTTAATAAACTAGTTTGAACAAGCAGCAAAAATCTTTTTGTTTTTGAGTGTATAGCCATGCTATTTTTTTATGTTCAAAAATAAAATTTAAAGTTCTATGATTAAAAACATTATCATCAGTGAGATTGAGTGAAGCCACCTCTGGTTCACAATTTTGCCAGATATTTAGATTTTTTTTTTTACTAAAACCAACAGTGTTAATAAAGCAATTTGGGCATTTATAAAGGATGCAGCACTGTATCCGTGGCTCTTAAATTGACAGGCAGCTATTAAAAAAGTGTGCAAATAGTTTATTGCTGAGGAGACTTCATTTCGTAAAACAAACCTAATGATCATAATAATATTACCTGTTTGGAACTGTAAAATGTAATCAGAACAGTAGCATAGATAGATAACCCTTGTACAACAGAACTAGAACAACAGAAATTGAAATACTGGGTGTATGGTACGTTATGCTAAGTTTAGTAACATTAGTTAGCTTACCACTTACAGTAGAAGTCAGGGTAAAATTCATAAACATTGGTTAAACATTTGTATAAGTCATGTAGACATTAAGTTGTCATACACCAAATATTCATTCATTCATTCATTTTCCTTCGGCTTAGTCCCCTTATTCATCAGGGGTTGCCATTAATAATAATATTAAATAATTAAATAGTATCATTAAAAAAATATTATTACAGAATATTTGTCTGTTAGTCATTAATATAGTCAATTTTTTAAAATCCCCAGAGCTCCCTTATTTTTAAACCCTGGCTATGGACATGGTTTCGCTTATATATTTTGTTAGCTGACTCTCAAAGTGCAGGCAAAACCACAGTTCCAGCTAATGTTAACTAAAGCATAAAGTCTCCTTGTTTAGTATGCCCCAAATTTTAGTATATAAGATGTTTCAGCATGCCAAAAAGGTTTTAGTATGGTTTGTGTTTATGCAAGTGAGACAAGTGTGGTGCTAATCAATAAGAAAAGGCACCAATAACGGTCCATACACCATACTAATCAAGCAGTACAACTGTTTATAGCTGGTACACACAGCTGATATCAACTATCACAATAATAGTCAATAATCATGAATAATACTCATGAACATCATTAATCGAAATACAACAAAATTTCATAAAAAATTTATAATGCGAAATAAAGATGAGTAATAAGGATTACATGAGTAAAAGACAGATAATGAAACCCCTAGCAATTTTAAGTATACACAACCTCAGAAATGTGCCATCATTTTCCTCTTCAAAGACTGGGGAGCCTGTTGCAGTCACTTTGGAAAACCAACACGTGTGTCTGAGAATGCCGGGCGATGTGCACTTATCCCACATGTTTCAGCAAGAAACCTTGACCTTTATAGTCAAAATTTAGGTGCTGGCCAAAGGTCGGCCCATTAGGTAAGAGAGAAGAGTGAGTTGATCAAGCCCGCTCTCTCTCTCTCTCAGCTAGGTGCACATTATTTCTGATTGCAAAGCACAAATTTGAGGTTTGTAGGTTCAGCATGATTATCATAGAGTCAATATTCTACCTCATTTGGTCATTTGGTCATGCTTGAGGGGCAATATTTTACCTCCTGAAATTTGGTGTGAAGGTAACCTTAAGGTCATGAGACCCTTCTCTGGTCATTTGGTCGTTCGTTAAGCGCAACAGGAGAAAAACAAAAAAATAACCCATTTCTTACACTCCTACATCTCAAATGGCCATTAAACTTTGTAAATTAAATGCAAATTTGGATGTTTGGTGAACTATCCCTTTCTGAATCTGAAATATTCCATTAAGACCTACTTGGCCACGTCGAGCATTTTACTAACTGGTGTTTTTTAGATTGAACTAGAATGCTGATTCAGACAAAGTAATCTCTTTAAACTAGCAATTGGTTGTTTTTACAATTATCCTAAAAGCCTTCGAAGCTGATTTAAACGGCTCTTGCCTCTCCGATAGCATTTG
>NC_079451.1:33320564-33358064 GCF_903798145.1 Danio aesculapii
CTCCACACATGGTAGGGATAGTAATTGAAAAAAAATGACCTGAAAAAATTTGATCGCTTATAGGTTCTGAATGTCGATTTCGATTACTTTTCAATTAATTGCCCAGCCCTACATGAAAAAATGTGTGAAATCCAGCATTCTCTAAATGTATAGAATGCCTAAAATCGAACGTCAAAGTATGAAACGATTGCTACTTTATACATTGCCTAAGCATTTTATAGAATGTCGAGTTGCCGTGAGGCAAAGTATGTAACTGGTTTACCCCTCGCATTTTTCCCACCACAGATGTTGAGTGGCGTTTGGGTCGTTGTTTGATGATTGCAATCGAAGCAGAAGAACATCATATGCATGATTTCGTATTCCTCCCACTTTAAAATCCGTAATGATCAATAAAGGCTTTTTTGTGGTCTTCTGACACTTTGCCTACATGATACTTGTCATTCTTAATTATGCCCAGGACAAGTGTGCAAAATCTTTACAAAAAAATGATATTTTATATGTATGTTGTTACAATTGTGACTTTATATCTCAAAATTGCATATTTCACAATTCCAACTTAATTATTTGTGATTACAACTGATATTACACTTGGACTTTACATCTCAAAATATTTAATAGCATAACTTTGTATTTCAGTATAAGTTAAAGTTAAACTCAAAATCAGTCGCTTTATTTTTGAGTTTAACAATATCAAAAATCTCGATTAATTGAACATTTTAACTCGATTACGATTTGAGTTAAACGAAAATGAAATCATTCGTTTTATTTTTTAGTTTAACAATATTTGACCGGTCTTATATGATTCTGAATGAGCATGTGACCTCTAAAACCTGTGGTGCACAAATAACATAAGATTAAATTCCTTCTTAATTTGTACGCTGAGCTCACTGACTATACATTTGTGTCTTTGGACTCTTAAAATCACTTACGATTCAGAATTTTTGCATGAGGCGAGTCTTTCACACCTGGCCAGGCTGGAAGTGTGATGTGAGCTGCAGTCACGTTGGGAGGCTCTCGGCCTGAGAAAGAGCAGAGGCCGTCCGGCAAATTGTTGATGCCAGCCCCAGCACACTGTTTATTTTCAGCATCTCACACAGGAATTTTAATTTATTTCTTCGTTCTTTGAACAAATGAAAGACTTTGACCGTTGTTTAGGGATACCTCGTTCCCCTGTGCTCAGCTCTGAGCAATTACAGTGTCAAAAGACTTAAACAACCACGGCGGCGTGAAAGAGAGCTTTACATTTGGAGTTTATGCATCACTTCTCACTGTAGCCTGTGTGAATCCACCTCCCTGAAGCCCTGCAAATTGTTATAATCCCTGAAATAAAATCCTGATGTATTTTCATCACTGCTAGACGCTACGATAATATCAAACAAGACACTTTTTATATCCCAATCCGTCAAACGTGCCAGAAAGTGAACTGCAAATATTCACGAACTCAAAACAGGCAGTTTAAGGGTACGCTTGGATTTGAATGCATTAGAAAATTGTTGTGTGATCCTCGTAATCATAACCTTAACGTCAGTCCTTGGCTTGTGATTCGTCCACCCCCCCTCATCACAGCTGTGCAAGAATATACCACCGACATATTTGTGGAGCAATAGTCGTGGCTAAAAGATGGATTAGCATTCTTTTAAGAGAAATGCGCCGCTGTTAGCTCATTATCTTTTGACAATTTTAGGAGATATGCCTTTAGAGTCTGTCTTTGTTTAAGCTATGAGCCTTCCTATAAGAGCCAGTCAGCTGGATGTATATGGCCAGTGTCAGGCATAATTAACTCTGACAGGGGCATTTAGTGGTTGTAATTCAAATCTAATTCAGAACATCTTAACCTTCAGTCTGTCAGAAGTTGAAATGTGCTGGAAAACCCACGGCCCCAATCATGGCCTTGTGTAGCGGTACAATGATGTGTCAACATGCTTGCTTAGAAAAGCAGCTTCCCTCAAGCATAGAAAACTCCCTTACAGTACACACGGAGGAAAACAAAGGCCTCAGATAGTCATGGCCGGGTTTGTGCGAATTGAGCTCGTAATTGGCTGACGCTGTTTAAAGTCACAAAAACGGAATAATGTAAATAAAAGAAATCTGCTTCAGATTTTCCCCGTTCCCAGTGTGATTGGCTTTAACGTCTTATCGCCTCATGCCATACGCTCTGTACTTGCTGCCGCACTCTTTTGAAGTAAACTCATAAGAGAATCAGCAGGAGCGAGCTTCGCTTTGCCAAAGGGAGAAAGACGAAGAAGAAAGTGAAGATTATTATTATATTGCATTTAAATGACGAACACCCAGAACAGCTTAAGAAGGATTATGTTTTAATATCTGAAATGTTAGCATGGCATTTTGATTCAATTTGTGTGTGCGTGTGTGTGTTTTTTTTTTTTTTTTTTGCAGGAAATTATGCCAAAATTATAATTGTATTCAAACAGGTTTCCCAGACTCACTGCTCACCTTCCATTGGATGTTGAAGCAGTGGCTCCACCCCTAACTTATGTGATTGGATATATTCATTGTCATAAATTTAACAATACATTTGACTGTATTTATATAAATATATAAATATATACAGTTGAAGTCAGAATTATTAGCCCCTCTTTAAATTTTTTTCTTTTTTAAATATTTCCCAAATGATGTTTAACATATTAAGGAATTTTTCACAGTATGTCTGATAATATTTTTTACTTCTGGAGAAAGTCTTATTTGTTTTATTTCAACTAGAATAAAAACAGTTTTTAATTTTTTAAAAACCCTTTTAAGGTTAAAATTATTAGCCCCTTTAAGCTATATTTTTACGATAGTCTACAGAACAAACCATCATTATACAATAACTTGCCTGATTACCCTATGCTGCCTAGTTAACCTAATTAACCTAGTTAAGCCTTTAAATATCAATTTAAGCTGTATAGCAGTGTCTTTAAAAGTATCTAGTTAAATATTGTTTACTGTCATAATGGCAAAGATAAAATAAATCGGTTATTTATATATATATATATATATATATATATATATATATATATATATATATATATATATATATATATATATATATATATATATATATACACTTTACATATATATAAGTACACTTTAGATAAGCATTAAAAACAAAGTAAAATGACTCCAGTCATTTACACATGGCTCAGCTTACTAACCAATTGTCCAAGGAAAATGTTTGTCAACATAGTCAACATAGCTTGAAGAAAATTAAGATTACATTACATAGCTTTCAATTGACGAACACACAGTTGTGACATAATATTGTAATATATCAAATACTGATATGCCATTTTGATGAAAGCAACAATTTTCTAAGAAAAAATAAACCAGAATATTAGGGTGAAGATTATAAATTACGTTCAAAGTGATGCAATAAGTCTGCTTCAGAATTCTTTCACATACTTTCTGCTTATCTTTTATTGGCTGCTGAATGCCCAACTTAATTATTTGTAATTGTGACTTAGATTACACTCTGACGTTTGACATCTCCAAATCACATTTATGTCTTAAGTTTTACTTTATACTTAATAGTGTAACTTTTTATTTTAAGATCAGTTAAAGTTAAACTCAAAATTATTTGTTTTATTTTAGTCTAGCATTAAAATGACATGTTTAACCAGTCTTGTATGAATTTTAATGAGCAGGTAACCTCTAAAAATGTGCTGCACAAATTAAATTAACACAGGATTAAATTCCTTCATTGCCAAGCCCCACATTTGGGTGAAATTAGGCTGCTTTGTCATGATGTGATGCTCAAACAAGAGGTTTTAATTCATTAATTCAATGAAAAATCCTAAATATAAATAGTAATTATTTTGATAATATTCAGCATAAACCTAATAAATCATTAATATCTATAAATCACCACTGAATATACTGTACATTCTTCTTTTGAATTCAGGAATTAATAAATGAATAAATAAAAGAAAGACTCAAAAAAACTCTTTTTTTTAAAACAAGTTTATGCCCCAAGTTTGTGCCATTGAAGGAGTCTTTTACGTTGTCATACTGGTCAAAATGCTCAAATTAAGTGTTCCACTTAAAACATAAATACTATAAGCAATTACTATATGATTTATTGTGTTAAATATGATTATTAGTTGTCATTAGTTAACAATCAAAATATGTCTGCTATAAATATTGTGAAATTTTTACGTGAAATAAAAATTGATATCACTTCTCAATATCAAATGCTCTTTTGGAAAATGTTTGATTTTAATTACAAGTCAAAAAAAAAGAACCTTACCTTTAAAGTTAATTAAAATCTGTGTCAAATATATACAGTTCAAGTCAGAATTATTAGCCCCCTGAATTATTAGTCCCCGTTTATTTTTTTTCTCCCAATTTCTGATTAACGGAGAGAGGATTTTTTTAACTCATTTTCATACGTAATAATTTTAATAACTAATTTCTAACTGATTTATTTTATCTTTGCTATGATGACAGTAAATAATATTTGACCAGATATTTTTCAAGACACTTCTATACAGCCTAAAGTGACATTTTAATCTAATTAACACTAGGTTATTTTGGTTAACTAGGCAGGTTAGGATAATTAGGCAAGTTATAGTATAATGATGGTTTGTTCTGTAGACTATCGAAGAAAAATATATAGCTTAAAAGGGCTAATAATTTTCACCTTTAAAAGGTTTTTAAAAAATTAAAAACTACTTTTATACTAGCTAAAATAAAACAAATAAGACTTTCTCCAAAAGAAAAAAATATTATCAGACATACGGTGAAAATTTTCTTAATCTGTTAAACATCATTTGAGAAATATTTAAAAAAGAAAAAAATTAAAAGTGGAGCTAATAATTCTGACTTCAACTGTAAGTGCTGTTTTGCTCTGGTTATGATGCTCAAACAAGCAGCATACTAATATCATGATCTATTATTTTCATTTCAAGACTAAATAAGTGTTTTACATGCAGCTTAATATCAAAATTTCTTTTGGAAAATGTGTGTGACTCAATTACCTCAATGAGAAGGAGAGAAAAAATAAAGCACACGTCCAGAGGACTCGCTCACTTCAACAGAACAAATAACGTAGCAGAAGACTTGTTGTAATTATCTTTACAGTAAAAACAGTGTGCACACATTCAAAGAGAGGAAGTGAGCTGTCTGACAGTATTCATTCAGCAGAGCACATTTCACCCATGCGCACGCTATTGCCCCGCCGCTCAATGACGGATGATTGATGATGCTAAGACCGGTGGCTTTTCTAACCCTGTTAAGTGCTCCGAAAACAAATTACACCTTTCATCCTGACAACATGTCAATTACTAGATTCGGTAATAGCTGTCGTTCTATCAAATATGTTGTGTGTGAGTGTGTGTCCGAATAATTCGCAGAAATTAAACTATTAATCATCCTGGAAAGAAGTTGGTGAAAGATCACGCATTATGGTCATCTGACCCCGTCTATAATACACTTAGAGGTGTTTATGGCTTATTCTGTGAAATAGTTTTAATTGCCTAATTGCCACGTCACTGCTATAGTCACGAGGCTTTGAATTATCAAAAGTAATACCAAATGCGCTTTCTGGAGTTTGTTAGCAAATTCAATTACTTTTCTTTTTTTAAACGCCCCAATCTGCGCTATTTTTGAGCTCGGATATCATAATTTCTTTCTTTCTTTTTGTACGAGTGTGTTTAGTAACAGAAGTAGGTGTAAAGTGGCAGCTTGTTTATGTCTTTAACGACCCTGTCTGTGTGTTTAACGAGGAGAATCGGACTTTGAAAGCAAAAGCCTTCGCAGATGGTGGCATGTCCAAGCGTCAAAGTCCGTGCCCTCGGCAGTCCATCGACAGACCACTCAGACTTCTCTTTGTTATAAAGCAGGTCCAATAAAAATACAAAGGGATACTGTTTTTGTATGAGTAATGCATTAACCTGCTCGGCAAAAAGTTCACGTTGAAAGTATAGGCTCGGACAGCACAAGATTTATGGCGATGGCTGCAGAAATTATGCTTTTTTTTCCCCCATAGGCACTTTAATTATGTAATTATTAGCAGCTGGTTTTCATTTGTGGCGGGTTGTTAATTAGGGGTAGGGGTCTCCAGTTCAAGTGCTCTGACTCTTGCGATAAGTTGAGAATTGTCCGGGGGGCTTCGAGGCCTGAGATGATTAGCCAAATCCGCAGCAAAACTCATTTGTTATTCAGGCCTTACCCAGGAGCCTCCTGCTGAGTCCCGGGGTGTAGCGTTTCCTCCGAGTGGTACCTTCCTTATCAGCCGTCCTCATCGCCTACAATTGTCCGTAGATTAGATCCAGAGATATCGCTGTTTGTTTTACCTATTAAGCCTAAAGGTGGAGTAATCAGATTGGGTTTGGCTCATGCCGCTGATAATCTAAATTAATCTCTCAATCTTGGGTTTTGGAAAGTCTTCTGGCAGGACCGCAGGGAGGGGTGCGGGGCCTGGAGCCGTCTCTTCCAGTGAGCTCTCGGCCTAATTATTGGATTGAGAGTCAAGTTAAGGGCAGTCTATTTGAAGAGCTGCAGGACTGTAGGGTCAACTGTCTCAAAGAACAACAGCGTCTGAGAAAACGCAGGTATATCTTAGTAGAGTTGAAGAGATTTATTGGGGTGCTTGTTGGTCAGAATGTTATTTTTTCTCCAAAAAAAGAAAAATGTAGCAACCAACATTTTTGTTAATTGTTTTTCAGAGGCAGACTTAAAACTGCACTAAACTACACTGTTGACCTTTTTTCAAGGAGTAGCTTCTTTAATGA
This sequence comes from Danio aesculapii, assembly GCF_903798145.1. Classification (NCBI taxonomy): domain Eukaryota; kingdom Metazoa; phylum Chordata; class Actinopteri; order Cypriniformes; family Danionidae; genus Danio; species Danio aesculapii. The sequence goes on from NC_079451.1 coordinate 33,327,293, forward strand.
GTTAGTTCTTTTTTTTAGTGGATAAAAAACCTACTGAGTGGCTGGTGTATTTTGATTCATGATATTGACTCTTATGAGCTGATTCTTTTTTTTTTCCAAAAAAGTTCATTAACATTAGCGCAGATCATCAAATTAGCGCAGATTGGAGCGTAAAAAAAGTAATTCAATTTGCTAAAAAAAAAACGAATTAACGAGTAGTTAATGTGATTGTGTAGATAACGATACAAATAATGTTTATCTATAAAAGTTTGGGGTCAGTTTTTTTTTTTTCTTTTTTTTTTTAAAGAAAATCATTATGTTGATCAAGGTGGCATTTATTAAATGTAAAACATAATTTCATTGTTAAATATTTATTAACATTTATTTAGAAAATGCTTATTGTATGTAGTTTCAAATGAAATTATTACTCCAGTCATTATTGCTTTTATTACTATTAACATTATTAATAATAGTATTAATAATAATAATAATAATATTTAATATTAGAGTGATTTCTGAAGGATCATGTGACTCTGAAGACTGGAGTAATAAAGCTGAAAATTCATCTTAAAAATCACTGGAATTAATTATTAAATTAAATGTAAATTTTGCCATGAAAATGTATTTTTAATAAATAAAGTTATTTTAAAGTTATTTTATAGTGCAATAATGTTTCACAATTTTACAATTTTTTTACTGTATTTTTGATGAAATAAATGCAGCCTTGGTGAGCAATATAAGCTTTTTAAAAAATATTTAAAAATCCTACTGACCCCAAACTTTTGACCGGTAGTGTGTATACAGTACCACTGTACTGTAGTTCCCGATTCTGAACAACTCTTTCAAGGTGATTCTTATCTTAGTGAATCAAAATCATAACATCAACTCCAGTTATAGTATTTCGATTTCAGAACTATTGGCTCTTTTGAGCTGGTTCTTTTTAGTTAATCCAGATCAACAGTACCACCACTGAAGACAGATTCCAGGATGAATGAATGAAAAGTCTGACACTTTAATTGTTGTAATTGTGGAGCATTTTATAAAATGATCTGATGCTAAACCTAAAGATTTAAAAACAAGCAATTTGTCAGTATTGTTTTATTTAAAACAAAAAAAAGAGAGAAATGTTTCTTGTTTAGGATAATTCTTTAAAATATCGATTTCATTTAAATCATATTTTTTTGGACTTGTTTTTTGTGCTCTCTGAAAATATAAGCCTCTACAACAATTTTTCTCTTTATTTGGCAACAGAATTGCATTTTTTCCCTAAATATTTATTGCTTAGAGCTACAAACAAAATGAATTATAGCTATCATTAAACTCTTACAATGTAGACAGTCCATTCTATATTTGCCAAGGGAACGGTATTGTTAGAGAAGCATAATACTGCATTTGATACCCTCAGGAAGTTGAGAACACACTTCTGTTGTCTGATAAATTGTCACTTTTATTCCCTGGTTGCGCTTTTGCAGCACAAACGCGTTGCGTCTGTCAGCAATGATTATGAATTTAGTGCACTTATGGTCTGGTAGGAACAGTCAAAACATTTTCGGTGTGTGTATAGCTAATTCAGTGAAAAATGAACACAGACAAAGTGCATTACTTTTCGGGTAAACACTCCCTCGATTTGTTTTCCAAGATCTATTTTGAACAAACATCACAAATTCCCTTGAAAATGACCTCCGGTGACTTTGAGCGAAAGGCGTAGTGCATCAAAGTGCAGCAGACAAATATGCGTTTACGTGAAACAGTCGGTGCGCAGAAAGTATTGGCGGACATCTGAATCACAGATGATGTAGTGCACTCTGAGGCCTGACAACACGTGTTATCTGATATATAGGAACAGCGAAATTGCGCAAGACAACATGAGAAAGTTATTTCAAGATTAGCCATGTTGTCTCTTCGCTCTCTAATACATCATTTCAGCATACTGGCAAGCACATCTCGCTGGATATGTTTCTCTCGACCACAAGAAAAAAGGAGAGAAGGATATTTATTCGCCCCGGGACTGATACCCATCTGCTATCAATGATTTTTAGAGGCGTCTTCATTATAGAACATGACATTTATGGTACGTGCCATGACCTATGGATGTTAACGTTCACTGGTATATTTTAGGACATGAAACATAGCTCCTTTTTCAAGTTTTCATGTAAAGCATAAGCTCCAATATGAAAAGTAGAATAGTTTCTAAAAAAAAAACATGCCGGTAAATTGTTTCTTCAGACCTCTCCAGCATAAGGCCATCAGATGTCAGTGTGTAGTGGAAAATGGAGGAGAAATGGCTGAGTGCGGGTGTTTTTTTTTTTTTCTTTGCCAGCCGGGCCTGTAATAAAAGTGACACTTAGAAAGGACATGTCCACTGTGCGTCCTGCGGCTCCTGCTGATGTTTGGCATATGCGAATGAAATACTTCCCCCGTGTGCATTACTATTCATCTCAGCATGAGCTCACCATCAGAAAGAAGCACTGCCTTGATGATTCTCTGCCAGGTCTAAACTAGTTTTAAATAGCAGGAAGTTTCATCACTAAATCTAGCTCGAACTTCACAAGTGATCAACAATGAAGAGAGATACCGTTTTAATGCTGTTTTCATACTGTGTTTGTGTTAATATATGGATGCGTTCAGAACTAAATGCCAACTTATACTTTGCAGCATTTACTGTATGCTCATCATATCATCATCATACAAATTATAAGTAAAACAGTATGCCAAATTACTGTTATAGTGATCAGCGATTCGTAGTCAAAGTTATTTTGCATTTGTATTGCAATTCTGTTCATTACAATTTTAGCCAGTAGACTGCTTGATATTATAGATTTTTACTTGATATTTTAGAAATCATTACTTTTTTCACAGATTTTTATTATTTGAATATTAAACCTACATTCATTGCACATACCATACATCATTTTCTGTTCACATAGAGAATTTAATGACAAATAAATACAAATGATACAGAAATAATAAAGCTCTCCTGTGAAGTATGTAAGTGTTGCCTAACAGAGAGAAGTTTTTTTTTTACCCAACACATATTTAAACAACTAATTAACTTTTTTTTGTCTTTGCCATGGTGGAAGTGCATAATATTTGTCTACTTATTTAGCAAGACACTAGTATGCAACCTAAAATGCAATTTAAAGACTTATCTAGGTTAATGCTTGTTAAGTGTGACGTCACGTGAAGTGTCTTCTGGGTCCAAATGCTCTATTAAACTGTATGGGGAGGCTCATCAAATGGCAATAATAAACGTTTACAAAGTGATGTAATACTTTTGAAAATCACAATTGCTATATATATATATCCATGCCTAATTTTTTATAAATTGTCAGAATATTGATGTCTGTGATGCAGCAAGTCCAGAGACTTTAATGTGTAATATGAGAACTTGTAAAATTAACTTTAATGTGTAATATGAATAAAAAGTGGTCATAAATGAATATTTTCTCAATTCAAATGAGTAGTGGCTTGGACCCGGAAACAGTATTCTTTAGGCACGACTTAACAAATGGATAGGATGACAGTGGTTTGTTCTATAGACAATCGGAAAAAAAATTCTCAAGGGAGCTTTTGAAAATTTTTAAACTGTTTTTATTTCAGTCAAATCGAAATAAATTAGACTTTCCACAGAAGAAAAAATATTATAGGAAATACTGAAAATTTCCTTGCACTTGGGAAATTTAAACAATACAAATTTTACAAGAGGTCTAATAATTTCTTAAACCTGTGATACAGTGCTCAGCATAAATGAGTGCACCCTATTTTGAAAATGAATATTTTTATCTTTATATGAATATTGTTAGGCAATGTATTTTGGTGCATTTAAACAAAACAGATTCATTAAGCAGGTATATTTATTAAATTAATATTTTAGTCATAAAAAATATGAAAGATAAAACAATTAGATTCAAGCAAAATATCTCAAAAAAAAAAAATTTACAACCTACAAAATTTCAACAAAATTAATTTAAGATTTTTCCTCTTTTTTTTTTTTTTTTTTTTAAATTGTATTTAATATTTTTCTCTAACATATAAACTTGGGTGTACTAGTTTTTGGACCATTATCGTAAGTTATTTTGTTAGATAAGCTCCAGATTTGTCTTCAGTCCTGACTAATCTAATGTATTGGATATGCATAAATATAATATTGTATCTTCCTATTAAAAATATCAATTTAAAAGATTTGTGAGGCGTGTACTTATATATGCTGAGCACTGTATAAATGCTGAGCACTGTATATAGAGTCATTTTTTCTGAGAAAAAATGTTAAATTATGAAATGTAGGGATATTTTCTCCTCTCTTTTTTTCATTCTTTGCAACGTGGTTTCAGAAAACAAAGTAACGAATTGTATATGCTTTTATTGTTCTAATTAATTTTCAACATTAACTCGCATCTCAGAATTGTAAATTGATAGCATTAGCTGTTAAATTTTCTGACAGTAACTCAATTTAATCTTTTAATTTCCATGAATAATGTTAACAATAAAATCAGTCTCTCACACTGAAAATAGAATGTCACGTGCATTGCATTGTAGGATCATTTATTCTTGTGCCTATTATGAAATGTATTGCTCAGCTAGTAAACATACCATATATGGCAAAATCAGTCCGAGTAGGATGTTAGACGTTTTGAATATAGCAACATTAGCATTACATACAATAAACTGATTTTGCAGTTTGACAATGACATTAGAGATATATAAAATACGACCTTATACTTTCAATAGCATTTACATTTTTAACTTTTAGATCCGACCTGGAGTTTCATTGTTTTCCGTGCCTGCTTTCTGTTTTATGATGTTTTCGTTTAATTTAAAATAAGATTGTTGGAAACTAATCTGCCAAACAAAACACATATAACTGCGAACCCAGGGCCTGATTTTTACAAAATCCAGGCCCCTAAGCTAAAAGTGAAAGGAAATGCCCTTGATACTTTACTTTACGAGGGTCTGAAGTTCCTCATCATATAATAATATATAATGCCTGCTATAGTTGCCTGCGCCAAAGCAGCGGCCTTGACCTCAGCAATTACACACACAGGCATCAGAAAACCTCGGCTCTGCCTCAAATCCTCTGACAATGCATATTTACCTTCTGCCAGCACAACGCAACCAGAGGCTTTACACAAAAGCCTCTAACTAGCTAAATCTTGACATTTGATCATGTTTATGCTGTACTGCCATACAGTGTGCTGTAATGTCGTGCGAGTTGTCACATGTCACCTGTGTCTATTCCGCCAGAAAGGTGAAGAATTTGGAACTCAAACTAGCTACGGCTGCAAGTTTTCATTGGCGTGTCTATTTAAAAAACAAATGAGTACAAAATGTTCATACACAGCAGATCAGCTGCGTGGCATTTTAAATTTTTTTTCTTTCATAATTACATATTTTACTATTTAAAATAAGAGCCATCTGAATATTATCCAAACTATTATGTTTTAAGGCTGGCAGTCCGAATGATTTTAAAGAAGAAAAAATTCCTCCATTGGGTTGAAGACTCTGAATTCTGCTGCACGTCAGTTAAGTCCTATTTGCTTTATCTGTTCTCTCGTTTTACACATTGATATGTCTGTTTCCTGCTGAACCCGAGCAGGACCTTATAATGGTTTTATAGGGTTCAGCAGCTGTTTATGGGCAGCAGCTGCCAGAACCCGTATAGTTTTATGAGTTGCCAGAATCTTCCAATGCATAGCGGACCGCGGTCAGAGCAGAAGAGCAGTGAGTGTGGTGAAACACAGAGGGGGCGGAGCCTACCTGTCAGCACTCTGTCAATCATTATGGTTCAACGACAATGTATAGTTATTACAAAGTAGTTATTGCTGCCACACATCGTGCATGACATTTTTGTTGTTGCCGTAGATTGGTTTTAAATGTCTGATTATTGTTTATTATTAATTGTCTTTTGATATAAATAATTATCTCAGAAAATAGTATTAATACTTAATTATTAATATTTTCTTATTTTAAACATAATCAGAGGTTATAGTATTAATAATTATGATGATGATGATTAAATTTAAAATAATAATATTTAAAACAAAAAATTGTAATCATTTCTGCAAATATTATTAATACACTTTTTAATTTAAATATTATTAATTTAAATATAATCATAAATTATATTAATAAGTAGGACACTAGTTATTATTATCTATTTTTAATTACAATTATAAACACAACTATAAACAAATAATACATGAAAATGACGATTGTATAAATATAATATTTTTAAACGAAATTACTAATAATAATAACAATAATATTCTATTTATGTAATTAAACAGTTCAAATTAAACATAAATAGCAAATAAAATAAATACGATGATTATTATTTCTATTAATAACTACAGTAACAACTTTTTACATTAAAATATGATTTAGTGATCTAATTATATTGAAAATAATATTTGAACTAAACATTGTAATCATCTCTGCAAATATTGTTAATACACTTTTAATTTAAATATTATTTTAAATAAAATCAAAATGATCATATTAATAAATAGGACAATGATTATTGCTTTTGTTATTATCAATATTTAATTGTAATTATAAACACAACTATAAACATATAATACATGAAAATTATGATTATTTAATATATTATTTATTGAAATAAAATTACTAATACTAATAACATCAGTATTCTATTTATATAATTAAACAGTTAATTTAAACAAGCAAAGATAATAAAAAAGATGATTATTATTGTTATTAATAACTAAAGTAACAACTTTTTACTTTATGATTTATTGAAATGATTATATTGACAATAATAATATTTAAACAAAAATATACTCACCTCTGCAAATATTATTAATACACTTTTTAATTTAAATATTATTTAAAATATTATAAAAATTATATTAATAAGTAGGAAAATGATTATCACTGTTGTTGTTGTTGTTGTTATTACTAATATATTTAATTACAACTATAAACAAATAATACATGAAAATGATGATTATTTAAATAAAATAATTCTTTTGAAATTCATTCATTCATTTTCTTTTCGGCTTAGTTCCTTTATTAACCTGGCATATGATCCAGCATATGTTTTACAAAGCTGATGCCCTTCCAGCCACAACCCATCACTGGGAAACCCATACACACTCATTCACTCACATACATACACTATGGACAATTTAGCCTACCCAATTCACCTGTACCGCATGTCTTTGGACTGTGGGGAAAACCGGAGCACCCGGAGGAAACCCACGCGAACACAGGGAGAACATGCAAACTCCACACAGAAACGCCAACTGACCCAGCCTACTTTTGAAATGGAAACGAAAATACTAATAATAATACTAATAACATCAATATTCTATTTATATAATAAACAGTTCATTTAAACATACACAAATATAATAAAGATGATGATAATTATAGCTATTATTACCTACAGTAGCAACTTTTTACATTAAAATATGATTTATTAAAATTATTATATTAATAATATTTTAAAGTAAAATTTTTAATCATCTCTGCAAATAATATTAAAACACTTTTTAAATTAGGTATTATTTTAAATATAATCAAAAATTATAATATTAATAAGTAGGACCATGATTATTGGTGTTATTATTATCAGTATATATCAATTATTAAAAAAACTATAAACAGATAATAGGTGAAAATGATGATTATTTAAATATATAATTTCTTTAAATAGAAATGAAATTTCTAATATTAATAACATCAATATCATATTTATATAATTATACTGTTTAATTTAAACACAAGCAAAGCAAATTTAAACTAAAACAAAGATGATAATTATTATTGCAATTATTAATTACAGTAACAATTTCTTACAATAAAATATGATTTATTGAAAGAAAGAAAAAATAATTATTAAAATTCATTCATTTTCTTTTCGGCTTAGCCCCTTTATTAATTTGCGGTCGCCACAGCAGAATGAACCGCAACTTATCCAGCATGTTTTACGAACCAGCGACCTTCTTGCTGTCAGGCGAACGTGCTACCCGCTGCGCCATCGTGCTGCCATTATTATAATTGTTACAGGTATATTATTAATAGTATGCAGATATACCAACAGCCATATAGAAAATGGTAAAAAAAAAACATATTGTAAAACACATTTTATTGGATTTATTTATATATTTTTTTTATTTTTTATAATCATTTTAGTACAGTGTCTTAAAGTTAAATTGGAAATGATTTAGCTTTTTTCTTATTTCGCTTTTTTTTTTTTTTTCTTGAACCAGTGACAGTGTTGGATTGCATGTTTGTTAACCTTACACTTAAACTGTTTTTGTTATAGTCCAAGACCCCTTGATCTTCCCGTGTCACTCCTCATGTCCTCTGCGTCTGCGTCTCTCCCAGCGTCTCCACTCCGTGTGTTTACACTGAGCGTTCACTCCTTCAGCCCCTGCAGTGATGAGGGCTAATCACATCTGAAAAGCCGTGAGTTAGTGAGTCTGGGCTAAAACAGTTTGACTTGAGGTGTCTGTCAGAGCCCTGCTGTGTTTAGACAGAACTCAAACAAGTGTGTCTGCTCCTCGCGTGATCTCACCCGTCCGCTCCGATCCGTCTCCGAGGTGCTAATGAGTCAGGGACGCCGCCCTGAAGAAATCAAGTGCGCAAATCCTGACCTTATCCCATCCCCATCATCTTGATTTGCAAGTAAATCACGCCTGTCAGTATAGTAGCAGCCCTGATTAAAGTTCAGGGGTTTAATAGATCATTTTAAATAACCCCAAATTACTCCCCTCTCCCTCGCCGATCCACCTGGACCTCTGCCCCGGGTGCATGGCTGTTTTCAAGCAGCGCAGCTCAGGCCAAGTCCAAGCTCGTGGTTCCTGCCTATTCCCAAAGGGTCCCGCGCTGCAGGCCTACACCAACATTCTCAGCTGCATTTAATCTGCCTTCAGACAAGCTGGCTATGAGAAAATGCAAAGGAAAAGGCGCACCAGTGGAGACATGGAAAAATCCTGGACAGTTGGTGTGCTTTGTTCACTTGGTGAGCTGGAGGCCGTCCAGGAACACCCCCCTGCGCTCCCCTGGCGATACGAGTCCGTTCCAATTAATCGTGTTTAACCATTCTAATCACACTTTAGCACATTAATCCTATTTTCAATCCAAAACACATCTGAAACGGGCAGCATGTGGAGGGATTTTTCTCCCCCCCCTCCTCCTGCACCTTTATTGCCACCGCAAATCAGATGAAACCCAGAGACGACGGGGCCCTGGTTCAGCCTGCACTCTGACTGAACTTGGACTTCATAAAACACATGCTCCACACTTTTTTAAAAGGTGGAATTTATTGCGAGATGGTGATTCCACGGCTGAAAAAAAACCCAAGAAGGATTCCCTGAAGAGTTTAAGAAATTGCTTATGATAAAGGGGCAGTTAGGAAAATGCTATTATGAAAAGGGATCAGGGGCTTTTCCGGCCCCTGCATTATTGCTGTGTGTCCCATAAACGCATACAGTTGCTGCGTCTTTATCAGTTGCGCATCCAGAGCAGCGATTCGTCTCTTCACAGGACAGATCCCTATAGACAGCATCTGAATTCTCCTTAAAAAATGCAACTAATCATTTAAAGCAAAGCTCTTTATTTCTGACTTTGCGATGCGTCTCTAGGGTCAAGCAAATAAAAAGAGTTTCTCCAGGAGCTTTGTGTTGGCTCGGGTGAAGTGTCAAATTCTCCCCTAGGCTTTTCAAGCGAAATTCTGTATCCAGTACGAGGAGGCACTTAAATTTTTTACAAGCAGTAATGTAATAAATGGCTCTGCATTGTTAATTAAGGCCCGCAGAGCAAACAAAGAATAAAACAGCACTCTAATTGCAGCTCTAAAAAGCACTCAACAGGCAAATAATAAAGTGCTGCATGTTAAACTGTGGCTGAGAGAGAAAGAGGGAGAGAGCGTTGGCTTGATTGAATTTCAGGGGCATGTAAAACAGCCGGCTAATGATATTAGGAATTAGTGAAACAAACAGTAGATTTACTCGTACAATAAACCCTTTGCAGAAATTTTGGAAGCTGCTCAGACTTAATGACATCATTGACCTCAACTAGTAATGCAAAGCAATGATGTAATTACAGAGCCAAGCAGAGTCTCTCACCACAACAACTTCACATCAAGGCCCTGCTTCAGATGCTAAACGTTCTGAAAGAAAATATACGTATAAATATATAAATAAACATGAGTCAAAGACAAGACTTTACATGATTGCGTATGATTACATTTACAAAAGGGCTTTTTTCAAATACGCTAACAAATAAAGTCTTTGTTTTAATTGTTAACAAAACATGCGGGCTGAAAAAACTAAATAATGAAATATATCAATTCAGCCACCCCCACCCCCCTCCCCTGCGGTCACTTTAAACTGGGGTATCCAATGAATAGAAGTTAACAGAAAAACAAAAAACAAAGTAAGTTATCAAGTATCAATTATACAAAATAAGGCAATCATTCTGGATCCTTATCGTTGTTTTGTGCAATAAACATTTGGAGATTTGTTCAGCATTTGAAGTCCAGATTTTTTATGTACTCATTTGTACCAAAGTCACTTGAGCTGTGGATAATTCCAACATTAGAATGTCCTGAAGTTGTACCAACCACTTGTACGTGTCCAAATTATGTGGTGGCAGCCAATGTTGGGCTAGTAGCTGGTGAGATGCAACGTAGAATCATCGCTCAATAATAGAATGGAAGGATTCACTGGTACAGGATATTCAATAATTTTAGACAAGATAGCACACACCTTATTCCAAAAAGTTTGTACTTTTCCACATTCCCACATCAAATGAAAAAAGGATCCATGTTCCTGGTCAGGACATTTATCACAGAGAGGACTAAAGAAGGCATTGATGCAATGTCTTTTGAGTGGGGTCCAGTAGGTTCTATGACAAAAGTTAAAGTGAATGAGTTGGTGATTGGGATTTTTGGAACAAATAAAGGTTTTAAAAGTGGATTTCATGCTATAGAAGAACCATTTTTGGTTCTTGCATTATTTTGTTGAAGAGTTCTTAGAACAATTTTTTCCCATATAAGTGTAAAGATCATTTGAATAATTTAAATAACTTTTTTTCCACTGTGAAGAATCTTTTGAGCAATGAAAAAGTGCTGTAAATGTTAAAGGTTCTTCATGGAATTGTCAACCCCAATAGAGCAGTTGTCTTTAAAAATGTAGAAAATATAATGAAATAAAACTTCATCGTCTTTCATTACAGAATATATGTAAAATGGAACAAAATACCTTTCATTCAAGCATGCTACTTTTTAAATATGATTATTTAGTAAATAATATTTTTTATTGTTTTCTAATTTAGTAATTACTATCCATTAAAAGGAAATAAGTTTTATTTTACCACTTTGGATTTATATAAAAATACAAACAAATATAGAAGTCCCGACTAGTGCTTAGATGGTAGGCAATAGTCGGGACGTTTCGGGACTAGTCGGGAAGTTTCAGACGGTATGATAACCTTGGATAAAAAGTATCATGGTTTCACTGTATCACGGTATTGTGATTACTGCTCTAAAATAATTTCTTTTTAAATGTCGGGGTAAAAAAACAAGCCCCCAACGCCCCCCATTGAACACAGTATATTTTAGGAAACATTTATAATATCTTGAAACAGTAAACATATCAAGCTAAATAATTTAAATAAATCATTGACTTCTGCTCTCTTTGTTAGTTTCAAAAACACAGATTTCTTTACAACACATAAAAACTCCTTACATATACCTTAGGAATAGTATAACAGAAAATTTTAGCCGTTTTAAAACCTTGACTTTTCCAAACTGTGGTAAACCTTGAAACCGGTTATCATCCATGCATAATCCCGACCACACCTACACACGTAACATGTTGTAAATAATTTGTTGCAGAATATGAATAGCTCCCTTATGACAAAGATATCAGACATAGTGAAGGGAAAGAATTATGTATGGTAGTAAAAAAAAATAATAAATGTGGTAATAATAAGCAGAACAAGTGTTGATTCAATTGTTATAATCCTTTGAAATGTTTTCTTAAACATCAAATCATTATATTAGAATGATTATGAATAACAATGAAGGATCATGCGACTACAAATTCAGTTTTGCCATTTAAATTTAGAAAAAAATTATAAAAAGTTTCAGTCTTTAAAAAAATTTTCTTCTTTGGAGAATAAAGAATAGTTTTTTAAGAGTCAATTTTTAAAATTGATTTCAGAACATTGACTTATTGATAAACACCTCAGAGTATATTCTGAGATAAAAGCAGATTTTTTTTCTTCTCCAAAACATATCACATTATTCCTGAGGGCCAAAGCAGGTTTGACTCTTTGCAGTGCTTTTCTTTCCATGTGGCTCCCCTGAGAGGGAAGACTTGTATGTGCTTACGGATTTCTGAGGACTCTCTTTTCCTTGGGTTTTCACTTATTATGTGACATCCAAATGGAGAACCCACTTTGGTTGGTTTGACAAGGTATTTTCCAGTTGGTAAAAGCAGTAACTCTCACAGAAAATCTTTTTTTTAATCGTTTGAAAATCGTTTCTTTGATGTGTTTTAAAAATATTCCACATGATATCTAAATATAAAATCCTGAGGTGACCATGCATTCGCTTTTTTTGTGGTTTACTCTGGAGGAAAAAAAAACACATTCCTTTTCTTTAGCAGCACTTGAGTAAACTATTAAACATCGCAGACTAACCAAAATGTGGACTGTGAAATAACATTTAAAGCCATGATCTGTAATTTTTTGCTACTTTGGATGAATGCAGTTGGTCCAGTTTATTATGTAACAACACGAGATGCACAATAAAACATAGGAATATTACAGTACCGCACACTAACAATAATTTAATGATAGTCTAAAGTGTGTTAGGGTGACAGATTGATGGGCTGGATTGTGCTTGGCCATCGCTCTCAGTTTTGACATTCCTCTAAAGAAGGTCATTGGATATTGTCCTGGAAATTCAGACATGAAACAACTTTGGTTGACTATTTGGTTTCTTATGCCTGTAATACCTTGGTGAAAGCTATGGTTATGGTTTTAGCTCAGTCCCAATTATCTATTTCCAGTGAATGATTTGGCCCGAGTTGATTTTTGCAACCATTTGGTCTTTGTACGTTATGCACACTCTATATTGAAAATCCCACAATTATGAACATTATATTTAAGATATTACATGTTTCTTTGGATAAGAAAAGCCTGTTTTTTTTCTGTAATAGCTGTGTCTGGTTAAATTGTTGCCGGTTTTACCACATAGCTATTATATTGGGTACATAACATGGCAGTTGCCATCATAAGTTCAATGATAAAATGTAAAAGACAGATAAAAGACAAACTTCCATTTTCAAAACAATAATAGCCTGTAGGCATAGTTGAGTATAAGATTCTGATGGTATGATAACCTTGGATAAAAATATCACAGTATCATGGTATTGCGATTACTACTCTAAGATAAGTTCTTTTTTTAATGTCTGGGTAAAAACTTTTTATTGGATATACAGTAAACCTATTAAAGTAAAAGCGATTGGTTTGCTTAATTGTAGGCTGACCAGTAGCTTTTGTGGATGGTCCTTTGCTGCTGGACGTACTTTTGTCCTAAATAAAGAAATATAATAAAAAAATGATTTACATAAACCACAGGAATGGTATAACAAATCATTTTTGCAGATTTAAAACTTTTCCAAACCACGGTAAACCTTGAAATCAGTTATCGTCCCATACCCATTATACTGCTTATCATTTACCAGTTAGGGTTACAAAATGACTGGAATTGAGTAACTTTCTAAGCAACTATTCTTCAATTTTTTTTGTTTAAAATGCACAAAAAAAAAATCTGTAATTTTCCTTTTTTTGGCAGCTGGGGTGCCAGAAAAAAACTTAAAATAATGGCTGATAAATTATAAAAATTTACCATAGAATAGCGAACGCTAAATTATAGAAATCATAGAATAACGGATGGTAAATTACAGAAATTTCTTTCATTTTTAATTTCTGGTAAATTTCTATAATTTAACGTCTGTTACTTTGCGGTAAATTTCTGTAATTTAACAGCCGTTATTTACACCCCAGCTGCTGGGAAAAAAAGATGTGTACTTTTACTTGAGTGCATTTTTATTGCTAAATCAGTACTTTTGCTGTGCTATTTTCCTTGCAGTCACTACTTTGTTTTTTTGTTTTTTTTTATACTACAGTGATTGGCTGATTAGCATAATCAGACAAGCGATTCTCACCCAATCAAATTGCGCATAGAAAAATCACCATGCAAGTAATGGTACTTTTACTTGAGAACAATTGTCACTGCCACTTAAATGGTCTTTATTTTCCATGATTTACATAAGACACCTAATAAAATATCATTTACAACAAGAATCATTTGATCACATATTAAAAGATTGTATTTAATGATTAAAATGACTAATTGTAAATTTAATTAATCACTATAAAAACTTCAAACCAATATACAGTGCTCAGCATAATTAAGTACACCCCATTTTGAAGATAAATATAGGCAATGTATTTTACGACATAATATCTCGTTGTAACAAGATAAGTTTTCTTTTTTTTTTTCACTCACCACCAAGATTGCTTTTTTTTTTTCACATTGCGGTTCAGGGCTTCCGTATTAATTTAAATAAGAGATTTGTGAGGAGTGTACTCGTATATGCTGAGTACTGTAAGTTTGATATATTTGTACATTTTTAATAATTTTAAATATAATAATAATTTTAATTTATTATAGCTTATTATTTTACATATTTTAATAATTACAGAGTATGCCAAGTATGTTATTTAATGTTTGTTACTCTGAATGGAGATGGAACATTATTTCACCCATAATTTGATATTTTATTTACAAAAAATATATATATTTGAAACATTAAAGCAGACAGTTCACTTGCATTTAATTTGCTTTACATACTAAATCACTTCTGTAGGTTTAATATGATGTGTGACATGTCTTCTTCGCTAGGTTTTTAACATTTTGACAATTTAGATCAATGTAGAAGCTCATCACTAAGGCCAGACAGAATCTGCAGACATTTGTAGAATCTGCAGACAATTCTCGCTATTTCTGATGAGAATTTTGTAAAAAGTCTCCGGCTTTATGTGGAACGATTTTAGGAGTATCATAACTAAAAACTTAATATATGAAATAAAAAACAATACATTTTTAACTTTTAGATAATGTTTACAATGCAGATTAGATCCACTTGTTCGGTAAACAAAGCAAGTCTTTCATATAATCTACTAAAAGACAGAAAATATTACTTTACAAACTGTATTGGAAATAAATCATATGAACATTTTAATATTACTATTATTATATCATAATACTAGTGAAATGAATTTAAAAAGTGAATAAATATAAATTTACACAAGTAAATACATAGACTCAATAAGGCTAAAAATCTGCGGAAATCTGCATATTTTAAACTTTTAATTCAAAATATCTGCAGATGCCTCATCTCCCATTTTGGACAACACTGCATTTTCAAAACTCAGAATGGAATAGGAGCATGTTGAAAAGGGACAAACGGCGGCTTTTCTTCACTTGTGGAAAACGAAACCATGCTAACATTACACAAGCTTACAGAATGACTCTTTGTTTCTTGAGTCTCTTCTCTCAGCCACCACTTAGAAAGTGAAAAATAAATAGGTTGGCAGTGGTCGACAAACACAAACGAGAGCGAGAATGTGTGCTCTGGTGGCTTTCCACTGATGTGTTTGCAAGTAGGCCGCAAGTGTGAGCAATCACTGGAAATTATACGCTTTTAGAGGGATTTGATATAAGGTATTAAGCCCGGCTGGGATGCTTGGCAGCTCAAATCACGGAGAATTAGATTCAGGGACATGACGGCCACCACAAGCGGGTCTCATCAAATCGCATATTTTCCAACTGTTCACCGAGATGAATTGGATCCTGGTAGATTTGGGTAATAGGATAAATGCAGACATAGAGGGACTTGCGTAGAGACTTGGTAGGTGGGATGGAAACTTTATTCTAAAGCTGTCTGCCCCGAAAGAGACCTCTTGGACAGAAACATCACAGGAAATTTAAGACATTTCCAAGGGCCAGAGGTGGAGGATTGAGAACTAACATACATCTGGTGCTTCTTATTCATCCTGCTCTTGAACGGGGCGAATCGTCTTTAGCGTCTCGAGCATTTCTCATTCTACCATCAACTTGTGCTGTGGTGAATTGCAGGGCCGTGCAATCAGATCCAAATTTCAGGCTTGGTTTACTGTAATGTCTGACATGGTTTTCCAGAGAGCGTGAAGACAGTAACGCATATCAAATCATTATATTACTGTATGGCTTTATCGAATTCTGTCAAGGGGGGGCGTCTTGTTACCAACTGATGAAACAAATGTTTATGTGCTTTCTAGGAAATGATGGAGCTGCTGCAATTTTATTGTAACCAATCTTCTTGTGAGTGTATGTGTGCTTTATTTGAAAACTACATGTCCAGGCTAAGTTATGTTTGATACACTAGTGCATGTATTATGCGTGAACATTTTTTATGGGTAGTCAAATTTCCCAAGGTATTCAATTCAGAATGTTTACAAAACAAAACATTCCAAGATAGTCTTTGGGGTTGTTCAGAAAAAAAAATACAATATCAGACTTTTGGTCAATTTCAGAGACCACAACACATTTTTTTAAACTTATTTGTAATTTTATATATACACACAAACATACACAGAAATGGGGAAAAATTAAGAGAGAATTTCTGTTTTTCTGGATTTTTTTCAGGATTTTCATGAGTGTGAGTAAATTGTAAATGTCATTCTTGTTTTATTCTCAACTAATGATCCCATTTCTTCCAAATACAAATTATGTAATTAATGTAAATAATGTTTTTTGCATAAAATAACAAAAAGTGCCATGCTTTCAGACACTTTATTTATTTATTTATTTTTACTTCAGAAGACTTAAGAAATCAGTGATTTTTCAGTGACAACAACTGAAAGCATTTGATATTCTGACCATTATTTGTTTTTGTTTTTGTTTTCTTTGTAAATAGGGCAGCACAATAAATCATTTCAGCATTGATATCGCAATGTGTCAATCTGCAATAGTCACATCACAGGACATGCAATGTCAAGTTGGGATCATAGCTGATCAGAATCACAGTTCAGAACATGTGATTTGTGGAGTCATCACAAGGTTTAACCCTAAAATAGAATGAAAGATTTTCATTTGGATGCGTTTTAAGACCTGTGACCGTGTACGATTTAACAAACTTAAACCAAGAGGTTATAAAGGTATATAAACCCAAATTAATTATGTAATTATTTATACAATGAAGACTCAGTGTTATTTTATCTATTATTATTCCACAGAAAACCATCAAATTCATGTATTTTTTGTATTGTACTTTATGCAGATACTCCTCTACAAAAGAATCCCTATCAAAATAAAAATATTGATTCATTCCAAATAGAGTTAAAGGAGATCTTGTGAAATTATATTCATATCACAATATATATTGCAGACAAACTAAATATTGCAATATCAGTTTTTGTCCAATATCGTGCAGCTTGTATTTGTATACAGTTGAATTATTAGCCCATATTTACCCAGAATTTCTGTTTAACAGAATTAAGATTTTTAACACATTTCTAAATGGATTTCTAAATATTTTTCAAGATACTAGTATTCTGCTTAACGTGACATTTTAAGGCTTAACTACTAAGTTAATTAGGTAAGTTAGGGTAATTAGGCAAGTCATTGTATGACAGTGGTTTGTTCTATAGACAGTCCAAAACAATTATTTAGCTTAAGGGGGCTAATTAAATTAAAATTAAAAACTAAAAATTTAAATTAAAAACTGATTTTATTCTAGCCAAAATAAAACAAACATGATTTTCTCAAGAAGAAAAAAATATTATAGGAAATACTGTGCCAAATCCCTTGCTCTGTTATACATAAATTAGGAAATATTTAAAAAATAAATTTACAGGAGGGTGAATAATTTTGACTTCAACAGTAATATATTCTTTCTATTGTGCTTTATACTTAATGCAACAAATGATCTACTTTTTATTGTATTGTTTTTATTATTTGTTCTTCTAATGATCCATTGCTGTAGCGAGAAGGAAGTGGATAAATGAATTGCAAATGAAAATCCGGGCAGGTTTAGTTTCAAATGTACTCGATTCTGTAGTAATGAGGAATAACAGACATAGCAAATCGGCAAATAAAGTAATCAGAAACATATGTAATGAAAACCAAAAACAAATGAAGGGTTATGGCACAAGGAACTCCATTTAATTTCTATCTCTAAATACATCTTCCCCTATCAATATAATCTAATCTGGGGTGCGTCCGGCCAAGAACAATATTCACAGAGACAAGAAATTGCATATTTGGACAGACAACTGTGTTCAAGAGGTAGAGCGAATAAAAAAGGAAACATTATAAGAAGGTTTCTTCATCAGTGAAAAGTAGCGATTAAATTCTTATGTTTGTAATGTGACTCAGCCAAAAGAAAGTGGAAAAAGGAGGTTGTGTGTGTGTGTGTTTGTACTGTGATGCAGCCAGAAACTCTGAGCTCAAATGCATTTGTGAGTCTATACTGCAGAAAACATTACACTGAGCACTCTAAAAAATGATGTGTGTCTGACGTTCAGGCTAGCTTTTATTTTCATGGAGGGAAAAAATTGTTCGGCAAGCATCGGGTAGTGTTTAAAACTTTTCTATTGCCAGCCCTGACATATGGACGTGTTAAAATGTTGTGATATTGTAGGACTATTTCCCTGTCAGACATTTTTGTGTCTGAGTAAAAAAAATGTATTTATGGTGCTATTACATATGTGGCATTGATGCAGACGCTCAAATCTGTCTCAGCATCAAATACATCAGCAGGCGCTTTTGATTGATGATTTGGTTTTCTTATTAATACGTTGTTTTTAATTGACAAGCATTTATAAGAGATGGATTTTGAGTAGAATCATTTTAGGCTGGGACAGATTGCATAATTTACACTGTAAAACCCAACAGTCAACTGTATCAAATGAAATGAGTGTAGTTAACTCAAAATTGACTGAAAGTTAATTCTACTCATTTGAAAAGTTTTGAACTCAGTGTTGAAGGTAATGGGTTAATTATATACCTCATTACTTCAACTGAAATGGAGTAAATTCACAGTACTCATATAGATTCGTTATTTTGTAGCAATCAGTTACCTCAAATGGTTTGAGTTGCCTTGGCTTATTGGGTTATACAGTACTCAGTTGGTTTGAGTTCTTTTCATTTATTGGGTTTTACTGTGCTTAGAGTACTTCATTTACTCAAATGGATTAAGTTCACAGTACTCATTAGGATTAGTTTTTGAACTTAAATGGTTTGTTGCAATCAGTTTCCTCAAATGGTTTGAGTTACCTTAACCTTTTGGGTTTTAAAGTGTATATCAAACTATACTTTCTGTTTATAATCCAAAAGTACTTTTTGATATGCTAAATGCAAAACTTCGTTTTATATGATCAATGAATGCTAATGAGCATAAATGAAAAGTTTAGATGCAAAAACCTCTAAAAGCCATTAGATGTTTTCTTCTAAAATTAGCATTTTTCTCTGACTCCTTTGATTTGATTTCTTTGTAATTTTTATCGCAAAAAAGGGATATATATATATATATATATATATATATATATATATATATATATATATATATATATATATATATATATATATATATATATATATATATATATATATATATATATATATATATATTTATATATGTGTATATATATATATGTAAATATATATGTAAATATAGATCTAAAGGGGTAGGGATTAAGCTAACATAAGGTTGTATAACTCCTATTTTTACTCATGATCTTACTTTCTCTCTCTCAGATTTCGTTCCCGGAGCATCTGACGTACCTCACTCAGGACATGCATTAGGGCTTGCCATACCTTAATACACCTAAAACACGGATTGCTGTAAAACTTGTCAATGGCAGGGAAGCGTTTTTCTTGCGTTAAATACAGGAAAAGAGTTAAACGAAAACATTTATTGATTTTACGCACACCTTAATACCAGCCATACATGTAAAGCACAAATAATGTCCTTCAATTCGGTCACGATGTCTAATCCCATCTTTGCATTGACTTGAATTCACTCACGCTTCATCCGCGTCTGCTTACTGCACAGGCTGCAAAACAATTCTGCCCACTTCCATGTAATGTAATGATTGTGAGGCTGCAGGTGAGATGTCATTTTTCGAGAGACACTCAAATACATCATGTGCGCTGTGTATGCAACGTCTATAAGTCATATAAAACAATTAATTGCAAAGTGAAATAAATATAATTTGATTATATGGTTTAGGATTGAATGTTTTAAGAGATTGTTTACAGTTTTTTGTGATTATTTTGCATTTATTTAGGAATTTTGCTGAATTGCAAAAATTTGCGTGATTTTGCATTGAAATCAGCGATCGTAGGTCTGATTTTCATTACAATTGTATACGTTTAAAAGAGTTGCTTTAATTTTTTAAGCTGTAAAAGTAACATTATATTGAACTGAATTTAAAAAGAAAGTTGAGTCAAATTTCATTTCAATTTGATAAGATAAAGTAACTTATTAGAAACATACACTGCCATGATATACTTTATGTAAAAGTCATAATTTTAAAAACCTTTCTAATATATAGTGTTAAGGTATACTGAATCTGAAATATCCGCACATTAAAAAATTAATTCGACCAATGTTGTGTGAATCATATTGACACACTGCCTCTAAAACTTTTGTCCGTCATAAAAAAGTTTTTAACCAGGTTTGGTTTTATTTTTTTTTTTTTTTCTCACTTTTCACACCCGAAAAAGTGTTTTGAGAGTCCAGAGCCACCATACAACTGAAAAACTAAATACAAAATGCCGTCATTTGAGTTACAGATAACTTTATGACAAACATTGCATGAAAAAAAGAGTGGTGGACAGTTGAGTTGACGTACTGCCCATAGACATTATAATAGAAAGCATGGTCCGCCTTTGGACCATTGCTTCGACACGTCAACGCAGCCGCCATCTATTAGTATGTCTATAGGTACTGTCAGTCTCTGTTCAGGATTTGTTTACGTACATGAATGTGTGAAGTTTCACAAGCAATATATCAAAATTCCACTGATTACCCAAAATAAACTTTGCATTTTGGGATAATCGTAGCTAGTATTAAATGAACACAACATGTAGCCTATTCCTCTTTCTACTATTCTATTTCTACTTTGGAGAAAAAGAGGAGAACAAAGCATCACGGCTTGAACTGGCTCTGAAATGTTTAGCATTTTTTCGTGATAGATTAATTAATATGCATTAAACTCTGTGTAAGGTTTGTTTACGTGACAAATCTTTTGCTTATGAATAAATTAAAAAACGCATACGAAAATTTCAGACTTCAGTGTGCAAAGACCTTTAGATGTGTGCGTGTGCAAGATATACAGTGAAATATACAGTGATTCTTCAAGAGATTTTCTTTTCCTATTTTTTATTATAAAATGATATAGTTTTCCCAGTACTGGGTTGCAGTTAGAAGGGCGTCTGCTGTGTAAAACATGCTGGAATAGTTGGCGGTTCGTTCCACTGTGGCGACCTCTGAAATAGAAACTAAGCCTAAGGAAAGTGAATGAATGAATGATATAAATAGTAAATATACTGTGCCATTTAGAATTTTTAAGTCTGATTTTTAAGTCTTGTATCTGTGTGTTTGTTTTGTAAGGGAAGTGCCATTGTCTGGAACTCCAAAACCACGTTCACTTCTTTGTAATTGAGGACAGAATCTACACGGTGGGCCTTTTGTTGGTCCAGGAGCCGAAGAATGCCTGATTGCTGCTCAAAAACCAAGAAATTTGCCTCAGCAAGCATCTCAGCAGCCAAATGAAAGGGAGAACATTACTACAGAGGGCACGTTATAAACCCGTCCATATTGTAAGTGATCTTAATCCCCCAATCTAACCACTTGTATTGCCTTTTTTGGTGGGGGGGGTTTCCATTGAAACGATTCCAGTTGCTCTTTGGCAGGGGAGATCCACAAGCCGAATGTGGTGTGAAGAAGATTTCCAGATCTGTGCAACTGGAATAAAAGGAGGGACCACCCGTAAGGATCAGATAAGAGCATGGTAAGCCTGGCCCGAATCAGTTTGGCATTGGAAATTACAGTGATGTTTGCACTGGGATAGGGAGGGGGGAGCATTCCCCTCTGCTCTCCGCATAACCACACTATTCTCAGTAATAGATTTCAGGAGGCTTTTTTGCCCGCGTCGGTGGTTGTTTATTATTGTTCCAAATGATAGAGTGCAGAGCTGGAGGGAGGAGGAGGGGGGCACTGAAAACAATCATCGTCAAACTCGAGTATGCTGACTGTCACTCCAGAGAAAGGCTTTTGGAACGGCCGGCGAGAAGGAAAGATTTATGGTGTCTTAAAAGACACGCTTTAAAAAGCAATGGTCTCGGCTTATGGATTGAAAACACTTTTGTGGAACAGGCCACGCAGGGTCTGTGTATGCAAGTCAGACTGCAGGTGAGGGTTGCTGACAGACAGTGTGGCAGAGTGAGCGTGTCTGCTCGCTAACAGCTGAGCTTTTGTAGCCCTGGCTGCAGAGAGGGCGAGGAAAAGAAAAATAAAGACGGCAAATTAACTTAGCAGCTAAACATGTTTGCATTCCAGATCACTCTATTGTAAGGACGAGCAGAAAAGCTGCAGATTAGATGGATTTCATTCGGAACCACAGCCTATTGTGTAAACCAACATTTCTGAAGAGACAGTGAGTTTGGAGATCACGAAACTATTGTTTTTGAATGTGACGACCTGCAGCCCACCCACTGCAAGAGATCTGTAATTGTGTTTCTGGAAAGTTTTTACTTTTATTTTTGTTACTGCTCTCCACTTTTGATAAGACTATGCAAACAAAACAAAAGATCTGATATAATGGGAAAATAAAATAGCAGGTAAAGCCTGAGGTTATCCGTGGAAAAGTCGAATAACTGATTATTTGGTATCGTGACAGTAACTCAAACTAAACTCAATAACTGCAGGTCATTTCGTCTCTGAAGGATGGCGTGCAATCTGAGATGCCGACTTCAGGAACAACTGATTTTTTTTAAAACTAGCATCATTCATTGCCATGAAAGTACACGAGGTCTCTTTAGCGAGATGGAGAAACTCTATCCAAATTCTCCATCCACAAACAGGCCTAGTGGTTGCATTTCACTGCTGATTTAATAGAAATAAAACAGGATGGATTTGGGGATATTTCATTAATCTTCCTTGCCTTTCACTTGGGAGGAAATTAAACCAAATGCAGTTCAAATCTTGACTCCACCATTGTGCTCATGGCTGCCAATGTCCATTCTCCCTTTGGCATGGTACGTCTCAATTCGCTACCCGAATTCCTTCCTGATCCCCGTTTCACCGCGCTGGGTGAGGTTTCTCAACCTATCATGCTGTGCAGGTGCAAAACTGTTTTGGCATGTTAGCAGTAATGATACAAAGAGTTACAAAAGTTTGCTAATAGAGTGCAGTAGTGCCTGCCCACCTTTTAAGCAGTGTTGGTTCTTTATATTTCTCGTTTATTAGTTTTTTTTGTTAAAGCATTAGAAGCCATAAACCAAACCAAACAACTATAAGGTCCATCACAACATTGCGATATTTGATTTGATACAAAGTGTATAAAAATCTGACAGGCAACAAGTCTGTGTGCTTAACAGCATTAATGAATAATTATGAATGACACAATTGAGTTTAAAACATTGGACAAATGGTATTCATTTAAAATAGCTGGTTGTGTTAATGAAAACAATATATAACAAACTTATTGCAAAATGTTCATATACAGATATTTAAAGCCCATGTGAAATCAAAATGTATTATTTTTATTTTGCTAGAGCACAGTGACCACGTTTACATGGTAATCGGTAATTACATCAGTAATCAAATTATTTGCCTTAATCTGAATAAGACAATCATATGATTAAGGTGTTTACATGAGTGGCTTTTTGAATGTTCCTTTTTATGATCCTGTTTTACATGTTATAGCAAATAATTCGATTGACATCGAATTGACATCGAATCATTGCATCACCACACTATCCTCATTTCCTTCATGTTTCATTTTTTAAATTAATCGACATTAACTGCATTTAGGAACTTTCATTTAGGAACATGTCATGCATGCCCCCCTGACAAATGAGATATTGGATGCGAGTATGCACTGCTGAAAGAGTGTTGTTTTTATGGAATTTGAAAGCGCACGTCGTATGGAGGAAACAAAAACTCCTCATTTCACGATGCAGGTGTCTGTGGTTCTTCACTTGCTCGGTAGATCCAGAGAATATTGTCTAATAGCCGTGTGTGTATAAACTGTACTGTCGCAAAATGCGGTCAAAATCCTACACGATGGTAATAGTTTAAGGTGTTTACATGTCTGTACTGCAATACGGTAATGCAACTAAAATCGGCATACTCCACAAGTCTTAATCCAATTTCTGTTTAGTTCGATTATGACATTAATCTGGTTAATCAAAAATCGCTGAGTACATGGTAGACTCTTAATCAGAGTATTGTCTTTGTCTCTGATTATTGGTGTCCATGTAAAAGAACTCATTACTTGAAGTCTGACCATTTGTTTCTGTGTATGGGGTTGTGGTCCTTCTCTGTTGACGTCGGTTTAATGGCTTCAGCTATGTTATTCCTAACCACGCCCCTATTACCTTCTGCTATAAGGGAATGATGTGCAAGAAGAAAGCCTCCACTCGTTGTTTCAGTGGGGTATATGCAGAGGGACTTTGAATTTCCAGTAAGCGCTTTTGGTGAACTGTCATGTTACTATAAAATTGCAGGTTTAAGAACTGGTTTCTTTAAAATCTATTAACTTCACTACCTGAATGAGATACGATATAAAGTGGGTCTCAGACTGGACAAGAAGCACTGCATTAAATTCCATTGTTCAGTTCCATGTCTATAAAATATGGAAATTTAATTTACCACTTGAGTTTCAGCACTCGTCTGCTGCTCCTAACAGCGCTTGCGTTTAAACGGTCATTCAAGATGTTTTATGCTTGAACAACTAAATGAAATCTTAATTATATATAACAGATAATATTTTAATTGATTTACATTATTGACGTTGTACCTTATAAAGTTGAAAATAGTCACATTAACATTTTACCGGATGTTTTTGGTGCAAGAAAAAGACTTGATGTGCCTAAAGCCCATTGAAAGTACACCAGTACTGAAATAAACGTCTCAGCAGATTCCGCATCGACTTCAAGTATTTTTTGAGAATGGGATGCAGACTCAATTTGCAACTTTCACTGATTGGTGCCACTTTCTGTAAAGCATCATGGCTATTGTTTTTTTTTTTCATAGAAATTTTTATAGAAATTTCAATCATCAATTGATCTTGGAGCAAATTAAGACTTCTTACTAATGTTCTAAAAATACGGTTAATAATTATATAAACAACCAGTAAAATCTTGTCTGAGAAAAGGATGGTGGAGGGTAACAGTTGTGAGTGTAGGATTGGCTTGTAATGATTTGAGGTGGGCCGTAGATAAGAGTCATTTCAGGTGAACATGACAGAAGCACTGTACTTTTTTTAAACTCGTCGAGACAAAGAAATATGGCATTGTAATAATAGCTTATGACAGATACATGTTTTAGCATTCCATATTTCTGTAATTTAAATGTTTTAGATGACCACTAAACAACACAATTACTTGAAATATGTCAGATTCTACTTTCAAACTAATTTTCTCTTGTTTGCTGCTCCCTGCATTGGAAAGGAAAGCTATATAACGATGCCCTGACCACATCGGCTCAAAACAGTGCTTTAAGCATTGCTCCACCACAACAAAACTCAAATACACATTGTTCTGATTGAATCAGCTCACGATAAAATCAAAATCACCACAGAGCCAATAACAACATTCTGGAGCAACCCTAATACAATATGTTGCACCGGGGTTGTCTAAAGGTTCCCGACTTCGCCTGCATTTTTAACTTGCACGGTGCAATTGAATAATGACCAGTTTAAATATCCACGTCAGTGAGTGGACGAGTCCGCGACCTTTTGAGCAAACGGACAGGGCAAGAAAAACATTTTATTTGTTGCTACTGGGGCACTGAAACACCCTGAAGCTCTGCAGAGGATAACATTTAGTTCATAGAATGGAAATGTGGGAAATGACCGCAGCGAGGAAGAGAAAAATAAATTCAGCAACTCTCCTCCAGGGCAAAAACTGACAGTTTGAGGGTCGGAGGGTCGCATTAATATGTATTTCCACTGATTATTGAATTATGTTTATGATATATTTCCTGAGCCTACATAGCATTAGTGAAGCTTTATTAGTAAATCCGTTCGCTGCGCGCTCCAGTTACGACTAATGAGGGTAATTATTACATAGCTTAACTTTAATGCAGTATTTGATTCTCAGGCTCCTGAATAGCCCGTGCGCTGGCACGATGAGTCTCGCGCGCGAACAAAAGGCGCGTTGAGCCCCGATGAGCGCGCGCCTTGCGCCCGCGGGTCCAGAGGCCAATACACTGATGCCTCAATAGGGTTAATACCCCACCGCATAAAGACGGGATTAGGGCCTAGCTTACACAACGAGGAGGAAGAAAATTGAATGTTTGGGAGAAAATATGCGGTTAATTCCATTCTGTCATCGGTGGATATTAAAGATTATTAGCTGGCACGTTCACTTATGTGTAAATCACAATGGCAGCACTGTGTAATTCGTCCTGCTCTTCTAAAGCCAACTGAAACAGAGCCACTCTTGTGCAAAGGTATCGTATTAGAGTAGCCGCATAAATGCCTATCGTTATCTTAACATTTTACAAGGCTGTTGAGAAATACATTTCTATTTCAGAAAGAAGAAAGAAAAGACGTTTTATCCGCACATGGACGGCTTTTGTGGCAATACACAAATCAAAGTCTAACGACAAGAGGATTTAGAAGTCATTTGGATATGCAAACTTACGTAAAGAATTAACCGAAAAGAAGTTAAGGTGGACAAAAGGGAGGGATGACAAACAAATCTCCTTTTCTAGTATCAGCCAGGGCAGGGTCTTTGGCACCTGTAATGGATTAAAGGAGACCACCAGTAGCAAGCTGAGGTAAAGCTCTGAGATTGAGTTTCTACTCTAAGTTGCCGTCGACTGTCCAGGTGCTCTCCTGTAATACCTCCCAAAGCCAGACAATATGTTTCTGTTTTACTGCTGCCCCTCTTTTCGCTCATCTTTCGGAAGTAATTGCACCACGATGGATTATTTGTATGTATTAATACGGTTAGTTTGGTTGGAATATGTAGCCTAATACATTTTAGCAGGTGTGGTTAAGCATGAAGTGGTTTATTGCTTCATAAAAATCGGCTCCCAAAAATGCATAGCAAAACAAGTGCATTTATATTTTACTGTAAAATAAGAATGTTTGAAGAGAATAGAATATTCACAGGTGCAATGCTTTAGATTTGTTGGAGCTCAAATGATTATAATAAGTAATAATAAGATGACACTTATAGTTTAAATTAGGGCTTTTAAATGAATAGTTCACAATTAAATAGTAATAAAAATGTAATAAATTATTCTGTATAATTTTTTTATATAAATGGCAGTATGAGATTGTTATTAAATAATTTAAATAAAAACGTAAATAAAACGACCAGTAGGTGGCAGTGAAGGTATAATTTTCAAACAAATTGCCACTTTGTTTTGAGTGGTGATGTACAAAAAATATTTTTATTGGCAAATTTGGCAAATACAGACAATATCGTATCTAAAATATTACAACGATATTACCGTTTTATTTGTTGAGCTGTCACAAACAGTGTCACATTTGCACTAGTGCTGTTCGTTACAAAAATGCTAATTTAATATTGCACTCTTGTGTGATGTTTATTATATTATAGAAATATGAACTGAATTATAGGGTACATCAGGCAGGGATTTGTTGGTCTGCATCATCCAAATAATCTCAATAATCTCTTTGTCTAATTAATTCAATTAACAAGTTAACTCTATAGTCCTAATTTTAACCAGACCAGATGCCCACATAGCAAAATATCTCTGGCCCAGTTCTGGCCCACACAACCAGCTTTTGCTTGGCCCACTAACCGTGGTGAATTACGGTACATGACTGGGGGTGCTTTTTTCGAAGCGACCTGATTGGTAGAATTATTTTTTCCTTTATTCAAAAATAATAAAAAAGCATTTTGAATGTGGGTCAAGATAGGCCAAACTTACATGGCCCACATATCCATTTTTAGCATCTGGGCCAAATACTACATTTGATATCTGGCCCAAGTATTGTGTGCTGCCTTAAAGACGATGCCACCTCTGCCAAACTTGGGCCATGTTTGGCCCACAGGCTGTATGCCAGTGCAGAATGAATACCTGATCTGGGCCAGAATTCTTTGCTACCTGGGGATTGTTGCACAGTGAAAAGTTGGCTATTAGCAGGCTCATTGAACAGTATACATGAATGAACATACAGCACTGTACCTGAAACAGAAAACTATATACAGAAATTTGACTTCTATATGAATCCACAACATTTTTGTCCCGCATGATAAGAGTTTCTTTGATGGGGAGAGATGTGGTCTCAAAACTGTAAAGGTGAATGAAATGGGCATAATACCAGGCAGGGCTCACTCACACTTCATTAAATAAATGTTGCTAAAATACATGCTGTGGTATTAATACTAATAAAAGAGATCATAATCAAGGACTAAGACAATAGATTTTATAAAAGTAGTTTAGCAATGTTGTGAAGTCTTTGAATTTGTTACACTATTTTAAAATCAGCTACCAATCATGTGTTTTCCTCTGGTTGATATATAGCGTGTGTGTATAGTCTTGTGTTGTATGCATTCAGACAAGAAAAAGATGAGCGTCTGTGGTTGTCGTGTTTTTTTGCACACCTGTGCCCTCTAATGGTAAGCATAACATAGATGCCTCATTGTTGCTGTCCATGGTATTGTCCAGCCTTCTAGAGTCATATTAATGTCAACAACCATATATAAATATTTAAAAAACATATATAAAATATACAACGACAAACCTGCAGAAGCAAGTCTGAACTGAAACTACCAACCTATAGCGCAGGAGTAAATACCACTTAGAGGCTTTAACGTGTCTTTGAGTCCGGAAAAGAAGGAAAAATTAAAAGAAATTAAAGTGTCACGGGACATTAAGAAGCCTGAGTTAACGCACTAATATGCAGCATTCAATTCATTTGTGTCATTTGCTGTCGTGATGTTTTGATGGACTGATTCTAGGTTCCATTATGATTCTGTCACCCATTTGAAATTCCTGTGATTCCTGCATGGGTAAAGTAGCTCTTTACAATGGCTCTCTGACAGGAGAGCGAGTGCAGAGAGGGACGTTTGGTTTTTAAGATGTGTAAATGTGTCCCCAATTCTCATGTTAACGCTCGGTTAGATAACAGGCCGCTGCATACTCTCCTGTCTCAGAGCGGTATACAGCCACCAGAGCAGCTGCTTTTCATCCGTAATTACTCCGACTGGCTGATAGTTTCACACTGGAAATAATGATTAATAAGGCCTCATATAGAGAGAGCTTCTTTTATGTATGATGACAGGTTCTCAGCATAAATTCTTTCTGAAAGTGTGTGAAATGTAAGAAATGAAGAGAGAAGTCAAATGGGCAGTAAAAAAATGTGATAATTTTGAGTTTATTCAGATATTTCACTTTGATGATAAAAAGCTTTACATGCTATTAAAAATTATAACTTATTTATTGCTTGTAAAAAAGGTTATTTCAAATGCTGGGTTATTTTTAAATTAACTTTTTATTATTATTATATTTTTTACGTTTTTTTCCCCGTTATTATATATAATTGAATTCATCTTTATTTCTGTAGCGCTTTTACAATGTAGATTGGGTTGAAGCAGCTTAACATAGAAGATTATAGTAAATTGAAACTGTGTCAGTCCAGTTTTCAGAGTTGAAGTTCAGTTTAGTTCAGTTCAGTGTGGTTTAATTTTCACTGCTGAAAGTCCAAACACTGAAGAGCAAATCCTGATAATAATCCATCAAATAATGGCATGCACAGTGGAGTTGAGACAGGAATGCATGGGGAGCAGAGAGAGAGGGGAAGGATCGGCAAATGACCTCGAACTGAGAATTGAAATTAGGTTGTTGTGAGCACCTCAGTGCTATATGTCGGTGCACTTTATCACTAGGCTATTGGCGCCGACTTTAAAAAAATGTACTTTTTTACCCAACTTTTAACTCCGTTTGTCCATATTTTACTCAGCTTTGGGTTCAAACAGCACCACTTCTACTGCTACTAATAATAAAAAAACTAATAACAAATTTACATTAAAACAAAATATGAAACGCACTACAAATATAATAAATAACATGAATAAAAGAAGATATTACAATGGTAATACTAAAGAAGAAACAGCCAGAAATTACCTAAAAAACCTAAAGAGATATACACTATAAACCCAATAAGTTAAGGTAACTCAAACCATTTAAGGTCAAAAACTAATCCTAATGAGTACTGTGAATTTAATCCACTTGAGTAAATGAAGCAATTTGAGCACAGTAAAACCCAATAAATGAAGAGAACTCAAACCAACTGAGTACTGTAAAACCTAAAAAGTTAAGGTAACTCAAACTGTTTGAGGAAACCGATTGCAACAAACCATTTGAGTTAAAAAACTAATCTATATGAGTACTGTGAGCTTACTCCATTTAAGTTGAAGTAATGAGGTATTTAACTCATTACTTTCACTGTAAAAAGTGCAGGGTTCCACAATTCATTCATGTTGTCCCAACACAAA